>NC_037672.1:49008731-49281478 GCF_003255815.1 Theropithecus gelada
GATGTGGTGCTGAGAAGAATGTATATTCTGTTGATTTGGGGTGGAGAGTTCTATAGATGTCTATTAGGTCTGCTTGCTGCAGAGATGAGTTCAATTCCTGGATATCCTTGTTAACTTTCTGTCTCGTTGATCTGTCTAATGTTGACAATGGAGTGTTGAAGTCTCCCATTATTATTGTATGGGAGTCTAAGTCTCTTTGTAAGTCTCTAAGGACTTGCTTTATGAATCTGGGTGCTCCTGTATTGGGTGCATATATATTTAGGATAGTTAGCTCTTCCTGTTGAATTGATCCCTTTACCATTATGTAATGGCCTTCTTTGTCTCTTTTGATCTTTGATGGTTTAAAGTCTGTTTTATCAGAGACTAGTATTGCAACCCCCGCTTTTTTTTGTTCTCCATTTGCTTGGTAAATCTTCCTCCATCCCTTTATTTTGAGCCTATGTATGTCTCTGCGTGTGAGATGGGTCTCCTGAATACAGCAGACTGATGGGTCTTGACTCTTTATCCAGTTTGCCAGTCTGTGTCTCTTAATTGGAGCATTTAGTCCATTTACATTTAAGGTTAAGATTGTTATGTGTGAACTTGATCCTGCCATTATGATATTAACTGGTTATTTTGCTCATTAGTTGATGCAGTTTCTTCCTAGCCTCGATGGTCTTTACATTTTGGCATGTTTTTGAGATGGCTGGTACCGGTTGTTCCTTTCCATGTTGAGTGCTTCCTTCAGGGTCTCTTGTAAGGCAGGCCTAGTGGTGACAAAATCTCTAAGCATTTGCTTATCTGTAAAGGATTTTATTTCTCCTTCACTTATGAAACTTAGTTTGGCTGGATATGAAATTCTGGGTTTAAAATTCTTTTCTTTAAGAATGTTGAATATTGGCCCCCACTCTCTTCTGGCTTGGAGAGTTTCTGCCGAGAGATCTGCTGTTAGTCTGATGGGCTTCCCTTTGTGGGTAACCCGACCTTTCTCTCTGGCTGCCCTTAAGATTTTTTCCTTCATTTCAACTTTGGTGAATCTGGCAATTATGTGTCTTGGAGTTGCTCTTCTCGAGGAGTATCTTTGTGGCGTTCTCTGTATTTCCTGGATTTGAATGTTGGCCTGCCCTACTAGGTTGGGGAAGTTCTCCTGGATGATATCCTGAAGAGTGTTTTCCAACTTGGTTCCATTTTCCCCCTCACTTTCAGGCACCCCAATCAGACGTAGATTTGGTCTTTTTACATAATCCCATACTTCTTGCAGGCTTTGTTCATTTCTTTTTCTTCTTTTTTCTTTTGGTTTCTCTTCTCGCTTCATTTCATTCATTTGATCCTCAATTGCTGATACTCTTTCTTCCAGTTGATCGAGTCGGTTACTGAAGCTTGTGCATTTGTCACGTATTTCTCGTGTCATGGTTTTCATCTCTTTCATTTCGTTTATGACCTTCTCTGCATTAATTAGTCTAGCCGTCAATTCTTCCACTTTTTTTTCAAGATTTTTAGTTTCTTTGCGCTGGGTACGTAATTCCTCCTTTAGCTCTGAGAAATTTGATGGACTGAAGCCTTCTTCTCTCATCTCGTCAAAGTCATTCTCCGTCCAGCTTTGATCCGTTGCTGGCGATGAGCTGCGCTCCTTTGCCGGGGGAGATGCGCTCTTGTTTTTTGAATTTCCAGCTTTTCTGCCCTGCTTTTTCCCCATCTTTGTGGTTTTATCTGCCTCTGGTCTTTGATGATGGTGACGTACTGATGGGGTTTTGGTGTAGGTGTCCTTCCTGTTTGATAGTTTTCCTTCTAACAGTCAGGACCCTCAGCTGTAGGTCTGTTGGAGATTGCTTGAGGTCCACTCCAGACCCTGTTTGCCTGGGTAACAGCAGCAGAGGCTGCAGAAGATAGAATATTTCTGAACAGCAAGTGTACCTGTCTGATTCTTGCTTTGGAAGCTTCCTCTCAGGGGTGTACTCCACCCTGTGAGGTGTGGGGTGTCAGACTGCCCCTAGTGGGGGATGTCTCCCAGTTAGGCTACTCAGGGGTCAGGGACCCGCTTGAGCAGGGAGTCTGTCCCTTCTCAGATCTCAACCTCCGTGTTGGGAGATCCACTGCTCTCTTCAAAGCTGTCAGACAGAGTCGTTTGCGTCTGCAGAGGTGTCTGCTGCTTTGTTATTGTTTTCTGTGCCCTGCCCCCAGAGGTGGAGTCTACAGAGACAGGCAGGTTTCCTTGAGCTGCTGTGAGCTCCACCCAGTTCGAGCTTCCCAGCAGCTTTGTTTACCTACTTAAGCCTCAGCAATGGCGGGCGCCCCTCCCCCAGCCTCGCTGCTGCCTTGCCGGTAGATCACAGACTGCTGTAATAGCAATGAGGGAGGCTCCGTGGGTGTGGGACCCTCCCGGCCAGGTGTGGGATATGATCTCCTGGTGTGCCTGTTTGCTCAAAGCGCAGTATTGGGGTGGGAGTTACCCGATTCTCCAGGTGTTGTGTGTCTCAGTTCCCCTGGCTAGGAAAAGGGATTCCCTTCCCCCTTGCGCTTCTCAGGTGAGGCAATGCCTCGCCCTGCTTCAGCTCTCGCTGGTCGGGCTGCAGCAGCTGACCAGTACCGATCGTCCGGCACTCCCCAGTGAGATGAACCCAGTACCTCAGTTGAAAATGCCGAAATCACCGGTCTTCTGTGTCGCTGGCGCTGGGAGTTGAAGACTGGAGCTGCTCCTATTCGGCCATCTTGCTCCGCCCCCCAACAATGCATATTTTTATAAGAATATTTGTTCAGGTGTGTAACGGAGAATAATTATAAAATACAATATGAATTATGAAAATATTTTATTTCAATGTATATATAAATAGCACCAATAGGTAGTGTGTGGATTTACTTATAATTATATATTGTATTTATCTATAAACATGTCAATATATCTTACTAGAAGAACAAATGATTTTAGTGCTGATAAACTTTGTAGAGCTTTTAATAGTTCAATAGTATTAGTGAGCTTGCAATTTGAATATTTGTATGAAATATAAAACATACATTTTTGAAAAACACACAATGTACTGAGAACCATAAATATAATTGTTTTTAAAAGATTTAAATTTTTGGCATATCATGTGATTAATTCTGTCTTCTCAAGTAGAAAGCTATAAAATATATTACAATCTTTGTTTTAATTGCTTTATTACTTCTTGCAATTAAGTTTACTGTAATAACCCATGATGAAGTAAATTTCTGGAAATTTCAGTCATTAAAATCCATAGCAATGAAACAAGGAAAAAAAGTACAAATTATTGTAAAAAGTCTTGGTTCTTTACACCATTGAAATAACCATCTAGCCTCATATTAGAAGCCAATCATTTAGCCTCATACTAGAAGCCAACCTTATAAAATAAATAATAAATTAAGGTAGATATTATAATGTTTTGGTAATATCAAAATAAATATAAGTGATTTTTAGACTATAACAAAGATTGCTTAATAGGCTAAGAGAAAGAATAAGTTGAAAAATGGAATTGAAGGGGTAAGCAGATGAGTGTTTCTAGAAGCTGACAATGTGAGGTGACTATCAGACAAAGAAATTCCACAACTGTTTAAATTATTAAAATTACTATCTTGTTATAGGACATGCTTTTCTGTATATTTTAGCCAAGTCATGCTTTTTACCTGTCTTTGACAACTGCTTCTTCCCACTCCCTACCTCACTGCATGGCCTCAAACTTCCTTCCTTAGAAATAGAGTGCATTCCAGGCAGAATTCTGCACCAACTGTTATAAATCCCTAAGTCAAAGAGTAGATTCCATCACCTCCCAGTAGAGAAACCAGTCCATGCAGATAAAGGCAGGTACTAAGGAAAAATGCATCTGCTGATGTATCCTATCTGATAGGTAAATTATAGCACTCAAGATGCTTTCAAGCTTGATATGTCATCCTAATACAAAATCAGAAACACCTCTTTTTCATTGTCATCAATTGACATCACCCAGTTTCAATTCAATGCTGGGGTAAATGGCATGGTGATTGTAGGCAGCATAGACAAGATACTTATAACCCTCTATACCCTGGAAAGCTAATGCAAATGTGTTTATTAGGCCTCCTGTAACAGAGTATATACACTGGGTGGCTTAGACAACAGAAATTCAATTCCCACAGTTTTGGAGGCTAAAATTACAAACCAAGGTGTCAGGAGTTTGGTTACTTCTAAGACCTCTCTCTTTGGCTTACAGATGTCCACTTCCTCACTGTGTCCTCACATGGACTTCCTTATACTCAGCTACACCCCTGGTGTCTCTATATGTGTTTAATTTTTCTCTTCTTATAAGGACCACCAGTCAGATTAGATTAGGCCTACCTTAACTGTGTCATTTAAACTTAATCTCCTCTATAAAGGCCCTATCTCCAAAATAGAGGTATTCTGGTGTGACTCCGGATCCCAGAAGCCCACTTCATTAAATTCTTAGGTGGTAATGATGTAGACTCACGAATCTAGTTACCCGTTAACTTGACAATAGGCATTGTTCCAGGTGTGGGTATTAGACCAAACAAAGGCCACCCCAACGCCTCCAATTTTTACTTTGCAAAATGGAAGTGAAGAAGTTTTGGGGTCATGGAACTCTATTGCATGATGATCATTTGTTGCTTCCATTTCTCTCACCGCATAGAGAAAGCCTTTCTTTAGTAGGAGGGAATAAGGTACACATACATATGGAATAGAAACAACAATGAATTGAGATAGAGAAGAGGAATGAAGAGAGAAAGAGGTATGTAGAGGAAGCAAGGCAGGAAGGGAAGGCAGTAGAGAAAGGAGAGAATTGAAAGCCTAAGTTGTGTCTCTACATTAAGTCAAGCCTAAAACTAGCTGAGTGCTGGTAAATAATTAGCAACTAGGTCTCCATGAAAAAAAAAATTCCTGAATGTGTGATTGTGTTTGTTGATTTCTGTGGTGTGAACACTTCCAAAAAGACTGATTTCCAGCTATTTATGTTCCATCAATGACTGCGGAAATGGAAGAGGTGCACAGTAACATACCATTATTTTCATCATTCAGACAATATATATGTAAATTACTTCAAGACAACAGACAAGCACAATCCAGTAAGATAAGTGTAAAGTGATGGGATTTGATTACTTATTACCTTGTCCTTTGACTGTTGACATGAAGATAAGAAAATCCTTTCTAAAGGCATATATCTATTATATATACACTGAATGCACAGGTGCACAGGAAGCTGATACTGTCTACTGAATGAAAACATTTATATCATTATCATATAAGTATTTTAGTATATTTTATTTTTTAAAAAGAAAATAGAACATTATTTGTTCATTTGCCACTTAACTGTCCTGTGTCATAAAACAGATTATTTGATTCCATTCCATAAAATAAACATTCCTTGGGAAATAACTATTTATGACACAGGCTAAGTATAGAATGGAATATATGTCATTATAAAATTAATGGGAACAAATTCATCCTATGGCTGTGTATGTAAGAATAAAGCTATACTAAAGTTACAGAGATCTGAAGTAGAGGACATCTCTTTATGTTATCTAAATAGATATTTTGTTATTTTAAAGAAATTCATATTTATTATTTGAAGGCACAAATGCAGCCTAGGAGACGGGGATTTTAAAATATTAAAGAGCAAGAAAGGAAGAGAAAGACAGTGATAGAGAGGCCAGGGAGATATAACTTAAATCATGCAGCAGCTATTGAGTGCTTCATGGCAAACAAGCCCACGAGAAAACTGCCACAGAGATCTGCCATTCTGAGAGTATTTGTGAAAGACTGAGCCATGGGAAAATGCCAGGATCAGAAGTGCTGCAGGTTGAGATTCTGCAGTTTGACCTGGTTGTGTCTACCTAATGCTTCAGCAAAAATTTAGGCAATGCTCCAAAGGAAGCAGCAGCATAATTAGAAAAGGAAGAGGTTGTCTATTTGCAACACTGACAATGGCTAAAAGTCCCAGCTGTCAGCCAAGCAGGAAGAGTTTACATATGTTTAGCAACATATTCCATTTCTTAAAATGGCCAGGGATTGACTTGTGACATAAAATATCAGGATCATAGTGAGAGAAAATGGAAAAGTGGTATCTTTATGTTTTAAATGTTTAAAAGGATACCATTGGTGGGAGGTTGTATTGAGTAACAAAAAGTGCTGGCTTTGAAGACAGATTGTCTGCTTAGGATTCAGGGCTCATCAATGGGAAAATGGGAATCTTTCTATGACTGAGTTTCCTCCCTTGGAAATAGGATAGCGCCTACATCTTGAGTTACTGCAATGATTAAATACATGTAAGGCACACAATAAAAACTAGCTCTCTTTGTTTCAAGTATTTTTGTGTGGATAGCTGACTGAAATATTTAAACTGGTGTGCGATCTAACTGGAAAGGTGAGTAAAGAATTAATGTCACTTCATCTTCCCAGAAAGGGGAATTATGAATATGTGAGGTAGAGAGTGGGAATGCAGGTGGATTAGATAAAACAATGTAGAGAGAGGAGCACAGGAGTCCAAGAATGTAGGAATCTAAACCAGAGAGGAAGATCTGATAAGCAACTAAAAGCAAGGCCTGAAGAGATCAAGGTGTAAGCAAAAGGATATTACATAGCTATAAAAAAATATATCTTTGTAGCAACATGAATGCAGCGGGAGACCATTATCCTAGCAAATTAATTCAGGAACAGAAAACCAAATACTTCATGTTCTCACTTAAAAGAGGGAGCTAAACACTGGGTACACATAGACATGAAGATGAGTACAATAGATACTGGGGACTGCCAAAGGGAGCAGAGAGGAAGGGGGCCAAAGACTCAAAAAACACCTATTAGATACTATATACTCAGTACCTAGATGGCGGAATCATCTTACCCCAAACTTTAGCATCACACGATATACCCATGTAACAAATCTGCATATATAGCCCCCGAACATAAAATAAAAGATGAAATTATAAAAATAAATGAAGATGAAAGCTAGACACATCATCCCAGACAATAAAGGCCAAGTTGGCGAAGGAGGTGGCTATGAAATCAGTCATTTTAACCAGATATTAAGAAGTCATGAATTTAACAGTTTAAGAAGAGATGGATTTCTCTAGTGACAGAAAATGGAGGTAAAAAACTAAGTAACTTTGAGGTTGGGGCTAGAAATGAAGAGCCATGTGGAAAAATAGATCAAACAGGGTTCAGAAAGAAGGGCTATAACCATAAAACGGAAGAGACATTGTCAAATACCGTAATTATGGAACAGGTTAATAGAATAAAAATGCATTCCTTAAATTCCTACACACTAGAGCAAAGTTTGTATATTGGATACAAATACATGTTGAAAACCAAACAGTAAAGTGAGCTTGTTGGAAGAATATAAAGAGGGCTAGGATGATAGTCAAAGGGATTATCTCTTAAAAAAAAAAAAAAAAAAAGTGCATGAAACAGCAACAAAATTGCTTCTCAATTGTGAGGTTGCTGCCAGGTGTGCACCTGATATCCAGTGGACTAATAGGGAGCGCAAAAGGAGGGAAAGGAGGTTGAGAAGGGTGGAGGAGGACAGAGAGCAGGATGGTATGTTTACTAAGTTTCTTTTTTATTTTTATTTTTGGTCAGGTACCCCATCTACATGTCCAAAAGGAATAAAAAGTAGGGAGATAACTCCCACTCCAATGTCAACAATAATGTTTACCAAGAGGGGTTGTCAAGTTTCTAAAACAATGCAGACATAGTAAGCCCTCTACAGATATTTGATGAACAAAGGAGCAACTTAAAACTCAATTTAATGCTATATCTTAGGGAACTTAAAATGTAAAGACAGGAATTTGTTACAGGGCTACTGCTTCTGCTCTGCATGAATATGAGCATCAGAAACAAACCAAAAAATAAACCGAGAGAATAAAAAGAGGTTCAAGGCATGGCGTTTAGAAAAATCAATCAAAGTGCCTCTATTCCAGTGGTTTTCAGAGTGTGGTATGTGGTCCCTGGGAGTCCTCAAGACCTCTCAGGAGACCATCAAGTCAAGACTATTTTCACAATATTATCTGAGATATTATTATCCTCCTCGTCTGTGTTCACATTTGCACTAATGTCGTTAGAGCAACGGTCAGTAAAACTATTGGTGCTTTAATCTTAATCGAGGCCATGGCACTGGACTATACTAGTTAGTGCTCAACAGCCACAAATGTAGTATTATGCAAATAAATAGACAAATGCATAAATCCAGTTTCATTAAGAATATCCTTAAAGCAGTAAAAAATATACTTTTAAAAAAAGCATTAACCCTTGAGAATAGCTTTTTAATATGCTATGTGACAAAATGAGAAGGAGACATAGAAATCTTGTGTGATTGTTTGGGAATGTGAGCTGGTCCAGCCAGATTTCTTTATCAGATTCAATCTTTTTTTTTTTTTTAGACAGAGTCTTGCTCTGTTGCACAGGCTGGAGTGCAGCGGCACAATCTGAAATTTTCATCATTTGCTATGTAAGACATGACACAAGAAAAGCTACAACCAATCTTGATCATACTGTTCCCATTCACATATAGGTATTTAAGGGTGGATGATGATGATGATGATGATGATGATGATGATGATGATGATGATTAGAGACAGAGTCTCACTTTGTCGCCCAGGCTGGAGTGCAGAGGCACGATCTTGGCTCACTGCAACCTCCTTTTCCCAGGTTCAAGAGATTCTCCTGCCTCAGCTTCCTGAGTAACCGGGATTACAGGAGCCTGCCACCACACTTGGCTAACTTTTTGAATTTTTAGCAGAGAGGGGATTTCACCATGTTTGTCAGGCTGGTCTCGAACTCCTGACCTCTGAAAATCCACCCATCTTGGCCTCCCAAAGTGCTGGGATTACAGGTGTGAGCCACCGCCCCTGGTCTAATCTTTACTTGGAAGAATGACTGACAGAAAAACTGATAATTTAGATTTGAGTATCTGACAGGTTTTTCTCAAAAATGAGTGAAGCTTGGTAATTAAAGCAAAACAGAATCACACTCTTTGTTAAATTTAATAAAGTTCAAAATTTCAAGCAAAAATAGAATTTGGAAAATATATCCACCACAGTCAACTTAATAGATTATCAATAAAGACTTTTTATGAAATCAGTGGTGATATCAATCAATGTGGTTTGATATTATATAATGAAATATGTCAACATTTTCGAGATCTGCAATATTCAGTGAACCAACATTTTCCAAACGATGAATGCATTGTTACAAAATCATTCATGAGTAGATATGCACTCAAAGAGCACAGTAGACCTATGGATTTTAATTTAGCAAAGTGAAAAGTTTGTTGATATGATTTCAGATTGTACATTGCAACTAAAACTTAAACTACTTGTTTAATTTGGTATAGTATCAAAGAAGATATTCACAATTATTTGAAAAGATTATTGCAAAAAATCTTCCCTTTCCAACTATACATCTTTGCGACACTAAATTTTCCTCAAGTAGTTCAACAGAAACAAAGTACCGACATACATTGGATGCAGAATCTTCTAATAAGAAAACAGAAAATAGATTTGTGTAAGGGTAAAGCAATATCTTCTCATGAAATTGTATTTGTTTTGAAAAATATAGTTATTCCTCATGAAAATGTTATGTTACCATGCAGTGGGTTTATTCTTTAATATTACAATTTTAAATAATAAAATATTTTCACATTTTCTAAGATTAAATTTCAGATACAGCACACATCAATAAGTATAGCTCATACAGACCAAAGTTCCACAGGGCCCACACTAATTTTCTAAGTGAAAGGAGTTCTTGAATTCAAAATGAGGTTTAAGAATTAAAACAACTAGACCTTGTGTTGTTGATGGCTTAATTTATGAACTTCTGCTTTATCTCATTTTATATTCATGACTTGTTTTTATTATTTATTTATTTTTTTGGAGACACGGTCTTGCTCTGTCACTCAGGCTGGAGTGCTGGGGTGCAATCACAGCTTATTTCAGCCTCTGCCTCCCTGACTCAAGCGATCCTCCCACCTCAGCCTCCAAGTAGCTGGCACTACAGGTGTGTGTTACCCCTCCTGGGTATTTTTTATTTTATTTTTATTTTTTGTATATATGGGGTCTTATACTGCTAGGCTTGTCTCAAACTCCTGGGCTCAAATGATCCTCCAGCCTTGGCCTACCAAAGAGTTTAGATTACAGGTGTAAACCACCATGCCTGGCTTTAATTCTTTTGGGTTTTGACTTCTTATCTACAGCCTCATCTTTCCTAATACACATCCTCTAAATGCCTAATGCCTGCCTCTACCACATTTCTTACCACACCTGATGTTTGATATCTGCTGTCTCAGATCTTTAGATACTGAAATCCTCAAATCTAAATTATTGGTTTTTCTGTCAGTCATTCTTCCAAGTAAAGATTAGGCCTGGCATGGTGGCTCATGCCTGTAATCCCAGTTTTTGCTTTGTTTTGTTTTGTTCTAAGTCTTTTCTTTACCTTGCCTTTCCATGTAGATCTCATTTGCTTCTAGATGGCTCTTCTAGCGAGCAGAAAAAATACTATTTCTCAGCACCTGCCAAGCTGCCTACTATCTGAAAGGAGATGTACACTTTGACCGACATTACTGAGTGGTAGTTGTGAACAAATTATATTTTATTACTTTATCTTCCCAAATTTTAGAAACATTTCTAAATAATAGAATAACACAAAATATAAACTTTCCCTTTTCAGTAAGCATATTAAATTTCCTCATACACAACTAAGATATACGAGTTCAACATCCAGTAAATGTTATTTATTAATCTTAGTGATGTAAATAACTACCAAACTGTAGGAAAAGCTGCTTTCTTGGTTTTTGGTCTCTCCTATAGTAGATGAAGAGCACTGCAGGCATGCCATCTTTGCTTTGTAATCACTATACTTCAAATATTTTGTGGTCACAGATACCATAAGTTCTTTCAAGTAAAACAAATAACTTATGGAAAAGCAGGTTTAGAAGTTGTGTACAGTAGCACCAAAACCCTAATGCATGCTGTTTAATGATCCCTAGAGAGAGTCTGGGCTACATCACTATAATGAATTTACAAGCACAGCATCATGCAGAATTCTTAAAAATCTAACCACGGTATTTAGAGAGATGACCCCTAGATTTTTCCTAAGGGGTTTTGTAAAGTTACAAACACTGCAATTTGGTAGTAACTTCTCCAGAAGCATCACATTAAGGCCAGTTAAGGAGCCTCATTCATTTTACTGCAGCCCTACCTATTTACAGTTTCACTTTGTCTTCACAGTCCTTAGCTGGTATAAATGAAAGATGATAAAAAAATAAAATTAGAGATGATATTCCTATGCATTCCCTCAAGAGGAGAATTCAAAGCTGTCAGAATCGCGAAAGGAAAAAAAAATAAGCTACAAATATAAATATACGTATTTGTTTGAATACTATATTATGTTAGTGATAAGGCAGCAAAATGAAGTGAGAAGAACAAATGTTTCCCCTTGGGCAATAATTTCTCTGGCTTCACTTGGCCTACATTGCCATAGAGAAAATCTGGAGAGCATGCATCTAAATGCAGCTTACTTGTAATGCTGCACCTGTTTGTATGAAAAAGGACTGCATCTGGAACGTTAAACTTTTTCTAGCGAAACTAATATTAACTGATATTTAGATTCTTATAAACTAATCATCAGCTAAATGTGGAATAAATAGTAATGAGTCTTGTGGTCTGGAAATAAAACAATCTAATAATATTAGAAGCACATTGAAAGACATAAATAGCTCTTCAAATGAGCTTGTAACCCCTACTTCTGCATATGTAAAATTATAATTGTGGAAAGATGATACAGGTCATCAACTATCTTGTTATTTCTGGAAAATATATGGTACTTGTTGGAAAAATATGTATTTGGTAAATTTAAACAATTTAAATGTTTTGAGAAAAAAGTGAGTACATTTCTGACAAAAAGATTTCAGTTGGCTTTAAATCAGTGAATTTTACCTGACAGTTCCTGTGGAAGCAAAATTTTGCAATTAACTTGTTCTATTTTGTGGGGAAAACAATTACTGAGTACAGCCTAGATTAAATGAGGAGAGGAGTTACTAGGAAGATTATAATCTCTCTCTGAGTCAACTCATAGAAACCATCCATATCCTAAATCTTCTTGCTGAGACAAGAGCAGATCTTGGAAATCAAGATTAGTTGGGAAACCAGTTGTTTCAGTGTTCATTCTCCATTTAGACTGGTTATTAAGAAAAAAAGAATCTGAGGCCTTTTAGCAAGCAGAATTAACCCATTTAGTTACTGAAACAGAGAAACAGAGTATTAAGAGAAACAAAAATACTGCCTTTATTGCTATTTTCAATATAAGAATATTGCACAGTTGAAGCAATAGAGCTTCAACTATTTCTTTGAACTATTCCTTTGATTTTGAAGTTGGAAAGATACTACTGGTGAGGGCAAGGCTAAGTATGCTTTTAGTATAAATTATTTGGCTTTGTAGCATAGAAGAAGGACGGACATATATGTTCAATGAAGAAGCTTCTTAATGAAGACTTTTAGGATATAAACTGCCCCAAAAAACAGGAATTTACATTTTCACGTAGAATTTTGTGAAGTAACATTTTTGCTTTTGGTACTAATTATGAATAATTAATGTAAGTAACTGAGTTTCAAAAAGACTGTTCAACTGGAGTTTGGGAATAATTGAGGACTGAACAAACCCCTATGGTTTTTTTTTTTTTTTAAAGACACTAAATCATATCACCATAGAAGATCACTTTCACTAGAGGAAGAAGGGGAGAAAAGAAAGAAGGAAGAGAAGACCACAAGACAAACAGAAAACAAAAAAAAATGGTAGGAGTTAAGCTCTCTTGTCAATAATAACACTGATGTAAATGAACTAAATTTCCCTATAAAAAAGACCGAGACTGGTTGAATGGACGAAAAAACAAGATCGATCTGCATCTGTTGCCTACAAGAAACATACTTTACCTATAAAGACACACATACACTGAAAATAAAAGTATGTAAAAAATATATGATTCATAGCAATGGAAATATAAGTAGGAGTCGCTATACTTATATTGTAAAAATACATTTCAAGACAAAATCTGTAAAAAGAGACAAAGAAGGTAACTATGAAATGATTAAGGGGTCAATTCAACAGGAGGATATAACAATTTTTAAATATATGTACACTCAACAGTGGAGTGCCCAGATATACAACAAAATATTATTAGAACTAAAGAGAAAGATAAATTCCAATATAATAATAGTTGGAGAATTCAACACCCCACTTTCAGCATTGGACAGATCTTCCAGACACAAAAATAACAAAGAAATCTCAGACTTAATCTGTACTATAGACCAAATGGATCTAATAGATATTTACAGGCCATTTTATCCAACAAATACAGAATACACATTCTTTTCCTCAGCACACAGATCATTCTCAAAGAATAGACTACATTTTAGGTCACAAACAAGTCTCAAAACAGTCAAAAATATTAAAATAATATCAAGCATCTTCTCTGACTACAATGGAATAAAAATAAAAGTAAATATCAAGAGGAATTTTAGAAATTATACAAACACATGGAGATTAAACAATATGCTTTTGAATGACCAGTGGGTCAAAGAAGAAATTTAAAGGAAAATTTAAAAAACTTTTGAAACACATCATAATGGAAACACAACATACCAAAACCTGTGGGATACACCAAAACAGTAGTAAGGGAGAAGTTTACAGATATAAGTGTCTACATGAAAAAAGAGGAAAAATTTCAATTGAACAATCTAATGATGCATCCTAAAGAACAAAAACAGCAAGAGCAAACCAAATCCAAAATTAGTAGAAGATAAAACACAAGTTGGTGTTTTGAAAAGTCAAACAAACAAAATTGACAAACATTTAGCCATACTAACTAAAAAAAAAAGCAGATCCAAATAAATAGATTCTGAAATGAAAACGGAGACATTACAACTGATACCACAGAAATTCAAAGGATCATTAGTGGCTACTATGAGCAGCTATATGTCAATAAATTGGAAAATTTAGAAGAAATGGACAAATTTCTAGATACATAAAATCTATCATGATTGAATTAGGAAGAAATGCAAAACCTGGACAGACCAATAACAAGTAACAAGATTCAAGCTGTAATAAAATCCCACAAAAGAAAAGACCAAGACTTGATGGTTTCACTGTTGAAGTTTACCAAATATTTTAGGAAGAACTAATGCCAGTCCCACTCAAACTATTCTAAAGAGGAGGAGAGGATACTTCCAGATTCATTCTATGAGGCCAGTGTCACCCTGATAACAAAACTAGACAAAGACACATCAAAAACAGGATAACTACAGACTGCTGTCTCTAATGAATATTGATGTAAAAATCCTCAACAAAATACTAGTTAACTGAATTAACAATGCATTGGAAATGTCATTCAGCATGACTAAATTATTCCGGGATGCAAAAAACTGGAGCTTATAGAAGGAACATTCCTCAACATAATAAAAGCCATATATGACAGACCCACAGCTAGTATCATACCAAATGGAGAAAAACCGAAAGCCTTTCCTCTAACATCTGGAACACGAGAAAGATGCCCACTGTCAATACTGTTATTCAGTATAGTACTGGAAATTCTAGCTAGAGCACTCAGAAAAGAGAAGGATATAAAGGACATCCATATTGGACAGAAATAAGTCAAATTATCCTTGTTTACAGATGATATTATCTTATATTTGGAAAAATCTAAAGACTCCATGAGAAAACTATTAGAACGGATGAACAAATTTAGTAAAGTTGAAGGATACAAAATCAACATACAATAATTAGTAGCATTTCTGTATGTGAACAGTGAACAATGTGAAAAAAATTTAAAAAGTAATCCCATTTACAATAGCCACACATAATTTTTAAAATTATTGTTTTATTTATTTATTTATTTATTTATTTATTTATTTATTTATTTATTTTTGAGACAGAGTCTTGCTCTGTCGCTCAGGCTGGAATGCAGTGGTGTGATCTCGGCTCACTGCAAGCTCCGCCTCCCAGGTTCATGCCATTCTCCTGCCTCAGCCTCCCAAGTGGCTGGGACTACAGGTGCTTGTCACCAAGCCTGGCTAATTTTTTTGTATTTTTAGTAGAGAGGGAGTTTCACCATGTTAGTCGGGCAGGTCTCGATCTCCTGACCTCATGATCCATCCACCTCGGGCTCCCATATAAAATTAAAAACCTAGGAATTAACTTAAGCAAAGAAGTGAAAGATCTCTATAATGAAAACTAGAAAACACTGATGAAGGTAATTGAGGAAGACACCAAAAAATGAGAAAAAAAAAATTCGATGTTCATGGATTAGAAGAGTCAATACAGTTAAAACTCCTATACTACCCAAAGCAATTTACAGATTCAATTCAATCCCTAGCAAAGGTGCAATGACATTCTTTACAGAAATAGAAAAAAAAATCCTAAAATTTACATAGATCCACAAAAGACTGAGAATAGTAAAAGCGATTCTAAGCAAAAATAACAAACCTGCAGGAATCCCATTACCCAACTTCAAATTACACTGCAGAGCTGTAGTAACCAAAACAGCATGGTACTAGCATAAAAAGAGACACATAAGATAATGCGACAGAATAGAGGACCCAGAAACAAATCCACATACTTATAGTGAACTCATTTTTAACAAAGGTACCAAAAATGTACACTGGGGTAAAGATGATCTCTTCAACAAATGGTGCTGGGAAAACTGGATATTCATATGTAGAAGAATGAAACTAGACCCCTATCTATCACTGTTATACAAAAATAAAATCAAACTGGGTTAAAGACTTAAATTTATACCTCGAACTATAAAATTACTACAAGAAAACATTGGGGAAATTTTCTTGGACTTTGGTCTGGGTAAAGATTTCTTGAGCTACACCCCACAAGCACAGGTAACCAAAGCAAAAATGGAAAAATCAGATTACATCAAATTAAAAGCTTCTGCACAGCAAATGATACAACCCACAAAGTGAAGAGACAACCCACAAAATGGGATAAAATATTTTTGAACTATCCATCTGACAAGGAATTAATATCCAGAATATATAAGGAGCTCAGACAAATCTATAGGAAAAAGTCTAATAATACAATCAAAAAATGGGCACAAGATTTGAATACTTTCTCAAAAACAGACATACAAATGGCAAACAAGTATATGAAAAGGTGCTCAACATCACTGATCAGCAGATAAATGCAAATGAAAACTACAATGTGATATCATCTCACCTCAGTTAAAATGGCTTATATCCAAAATACAGGCAATAACAAGGACTGGTGAAGATGTAGGAAAAAGGAAACCCTCGTACACTGTTGGTAGGAATGTGATTTAGTACAACCACTATTGAGAGTTTGGAGGTTCCTTAACAAACTAAAAATGTAGGATCCATGAATTCCACTGGTGGGTATATGCCCAATAGAAAGGAACATAGTATATCGAAAAGATATCAGCACACCTATGTTAGTTGCAGCACTGTTTACAGTAGCTACGATTTGGAAGCAACCTAAGTGTCTAACAACAGATGAATGGATAAAGAAAACGTGGTACAGATACATAATGCAGTACTATTCAGCCATAAAATAGAATGAGATCTAGTCATTTGCAACAACATGGATGAACTGGAGAACATTATGTTAAGTGAAATAAGCTAGGAACAGAAAGACAAACATCGCATGTTCTCACCTATTTGTGGGATCTAAAAATAAAATTAATTGAACTTATGAACACAAAACTAGAAGGATGGTTACCAGAGGCTGGGAAGGGTAAAGAGGGGCTGGTGGCAGTGGGGGGTGGGAGATGGGAATGGTTAAAGGGTACAAAAATAGAAATAATGAGTAAGACCTACTATTTGATAACACAATAGATTGACTATAGTCAATAGTAATTGAATTGTACATTTTAAAATAATTTAAAGAGTATAATTGGATTGTTTGTAACTCAAAGGACAAATGCCAGAGGGGATGGATACCCCATTCTCCATGATGTGATTATTTTACACTGCATGCCTGTATCAAAACACCTCATTCCCATAAATATATACACATATATCTACTCACAAAAATAAAAAAGCATAAGAACAAATAGCAACTAAATATTCCTAATCTATTTCTGATTCTTCTGCTTTCGACATATGACCTTCTGGAAAAATAAGGGAAGCTAGTGATTTCAAATGGTTTAATCTCCCCACTATTGCAGCCTTGCAAAAATGCTGAGCTATCTAATTATGTCATTTCTGTATTCCTGTTTGTAACATTTTTATTAATGTATGCATGTTTATAACATTTTCATTTTAGTCTCTTAAAAAGTGGCATGAACAAATTTCTTTGCATTAAGAAAAATATTAAACTGTAACAACTAATAGAAAAATGTAAATCACAACTACCTAAGGATTTCTTATAGGCTACAAATCTAATTCCCATTTATAAAGTTGATGCCAGCAGTTTATATATGAAATAATATATCTTTTTAAGTTTTGTGCCCTTAATTTAGCTTCTCTTGCAATTGTTCATAGCACTTTAATTCCATCATATTGCCCAAAGATATATGTTTCCCTGGGACATTTTAAAACTGTAAAATCTCATGGAGAACTTCAGATAGATTCAAATGTTACATTTATTTCTTGAGTCTCAGATTTAGCCATAATCCTGTTAACCATGGGTAAGGAACAATGTTATTTGGTTTCCGAGTTGAGTGTGTGTGTGTGTGTGTGTGTGTGTGTGTGTGTGTGTGTTTACCTTGCTATAATCAATGCTCTATCCTAAGAAACTTGAAAACATTTAATCTTGTTTGATACCCAAAATATCATTTCTAATTCTATATCATCTCCTTTCCTGTTTTGTCTGCCAATGAAGGAAGAAGAGAAAGATGAAGTTTCTTTATTCCTTTACAGCATCAATAACTCTCACAACACACATTATGAAATAAGAACCAAATTCTAAACATAACACCACCAAGTCATGTTTACCAAATTTGTAAATCAAACTAAGATACCTCATTAAAATGATTGAAAGCACCAAAGAGCAGTTCTTCAAGGATGCATCAAGAAACACTAAAATTACACAAGCTCGCTTGAAAGACTCATAATTTCGCGGCCATAGCATTCTCAGACATACCAATTCATAAGCAGGATGCTGGCCAGATAAGCCATTGTGTTAATCAGTATAAAAGGAAAGAGTGAGCCTGTAATGTTTTATTTGTATTGTTGCTGATGGTAACTATAGAACTCACATAAAGACTAGTCTAAGTGGCTTTAAATAAATCCATAGCATTTCAGAAAGGTGGTGACAGAGGTAATAGAGATTGGGGAAGAAAGAAAATGATCCTAAAATGATAAAGAAAATCGGGGCTAAAGTTCCCTCCTCACCTCCCAACAGAGATTGAGCAGGTATTTCTTCCAGATTACAAAATACAGAGGAATGTTAATTTACCACCTTCACATAGACAATAACACTCTAATGCTTTATGTCTAATAGAATATGGGCTTCCATGTCATTTTCTCCATGTTAAAATATTACATTAAAGTTATTTTTTCAAAGTTACATTTGATAATAGAAATGTACATGGAGACTTGTTCAGCCTTTTGGTTTCAAATTATAGCAGAATACAGAGGTAAAACGTTTCAATTTAATATTCATTAGTTAAATGGATTACTAACATTCATCTTGATGTGTATTTATGTTTGGGATTGTTTGATTTGCTAAAAGCTAGGAATATTGTATACAGTGCAGAGAACTTGCATCCATATTGCAAAATCAGAATCAATTATCTCGTGTAGACTATTATCATAAAAAAGATGTTTCATACTTGCAAAAACACACATCACTCTCATCTGGTAAACAGTAACTACTAAAATATTTATAAATATCACATCATAATTCGTATGTCACACATGGTAGTGATATTCAATTTTTATGTCTCCCAATTAAAAGCGATTATGTATTGTATAATGCATAGTCACCCATTTGTGTATCTAACAGAAAAATAAATGATTTTCTTAATATCTCCACAGGGATTACTTTCTCATCCTGCTGTGCAAATAATGTCAATATAATATTGAAGGAGGTAAAACACCATGGCTTTCTGAAGTTTGTTTGCATTTGTTTTCAATAATGTAATAGAACAAACTGTTTCTAGATGAGTTTAGGTTCATAATTGCTATTCTCATTTTTTAAAAAATATTTGAATTGAATGCTTGGTTACTGTGTAGCACTTAGATATCTCTCCTAGGAACAAAGCTTATAGTCAAGTGACATATATAAAAGAAGATATTTGCCACAAACACCTTGAACAAGACTTGAATTCATGTCTCAAACATAAATCATACATTGTTTAACCACAACAACTAGATTGTTGTTATAGTAAAGCATGTATTTGCATGCAATTAAATATGTGATGAGAATAAATAGATCCTAGTCCAAATCCAATTACTTTTTACCAAGTAAAACATGGAAAGGTACAGTATAATAGTATATTAGTATGCCACACCCCTTCTCAAATGAACTTCTGATTATAAAAGAAGTGTTGAAATACCTTTGGCCATTTCTGAACAACAAAAACATTTTTTTCTTGGAATTTCATATTTTTAGTTTTATTTAGACAGAAATTCAGAATATAAAATGTTAACCACTGAATATTTTTTCAAGGTTACATTTGATGATTAAAAATGTACATGGACTTTTTTTTTTTTTTTTTTTACCTGAAGGGTATAAATACAGGCTATGTCAAGAGCAGAATCACACACTGAGTACAGTTTTCCCCAATGTTCTTAAAGGTAGTGTTGAAACGGACCCAATAGTTTCGTAGAGAGCTGTTCTCAGGTAAACATAGAAATGGACCCTTCTGGTCTTAAAACTTGAAACTTATATTTGTTTTATTTGAGTTCCTTTCTCAGGAAAGGATCCCCAGGCCTCTTAAAAAGTATCAAAGAACTGAGACTCAGCAGATCATTGCATCCAGATAATGAAACACTAGGCCCCATGTTCATCAGGATTGTGTCGCTACCATTCAGAGTTCCTATTTTCTACATTTCTTCCCCATTATAGAAACTCCTAATTTAGTCATTCACGGAGATGGATTTGAGACTGAGTTCCCATCTCCTCAACTGAAGCACCCAATTAAAGTCTTCTTCCTTGGCAATACTCATAGTCTCAGTCATCGGCCTTCTGTGCAGCCAGCAGCAGGACCTAGACTGAACCCTAGGTGTTTTGATAACCCTATGTCTTCCCTTGTAAAATTTCCTGAAGCAATCCTCCCTTGAAGATTTTCAATTTTCTTCTGAAGAAGATTTATGCTATTTCAAAGATTCCTCTTCTGTTCCCCCACCTATTAGATTATTGCATTATATTTCCTTTACTATGGGACTATATTATAGTCTATGTGGTATAGCAAAGATTAAACTAAGTCAACTAAGTGCATTTATATGGTCCATTTTAAATTAACATTTAACATTTTAAATTAACATTTTTGTGTGTGTGTGTGTGTGTGTGTGTGTCTTTAATTATGTTTACTAGGCTAGGGCCATCTTTCTACGCAGCCTACATGCTCTAATATCTCCTACACCAAAATTCTTTTTTTATATTTCTGCCTCTTTACATTTTCCTAAAGTAGAAATAGACATAAATTTTTTTTTGTAAACTGTAATACATAATGATGCAAATATTTTCTTTCTTTTTTTTTTTTTTTGGTTATTACTTATGCATTCAATTATGTATTAAGCAGCTGCTATTGGCCATGTACCATCCCAGGGGTTCTCAAAATGTGGTCTAAGGATACTTAGTGTTCATCAAAGCTATTCAGCTTGTCATATGAGGTCAAAACTATTTTCTTAAAATACTAAGATGCCATTTGCCTTTTTCATTCTCATTCTTTCATGACTATACAGTGGAGTTTTGAACATTAGCTCTGGTGGCTAATGGAATGTGTGCTAGTACATTTCCTAATTTTAAAATTTTCTCAGCTTTAGTTTCCACTGTGCTAAAAATCAATAGCTATAATCCACATACACCAGAATCCAGCAAACATTTTCTGTAAAGGACAAGATTGTAAAGAGTTTAGGCTTGGCCAACCGTATGATCTCTGTCACTACTCAACTCTCTTGTTACAGTGAGAAAACAGCTATAGATGATACGAAAATAAATGGCAGTAACTCTGTTCCAAAAATGCTATTTACAAAAAGAAGACATTGGTTGTATTTGACTTGCAGGCTACAGTTTGCTGACCTCTAATATAAATGAAAGCTCTTTTGGTCCTCAATGTTTTTTAAGAATACAGAGGGTCTCTGACACCAAGAACTTCGGAAACTACCGTAGAAGTATTCCACAATCAAATTAAGCCTGTGATCTGCTGTCAAGGAGTTGTCTAGAGGGAAATTTGGACACAATATATTGGGATTCCTGTTATATGGACAAAGTGAAAGACAATACAAAATGTGAAGGGGAGTATATACACTCATTACCCTTTAAAATTTTTTTAAGGTTTATGTGTATGCATACATTTGTGTATGCACATTTTAGGAAATTTAGGGAAGGAAATTGTCACAGGCTTTTATCCAATTGTTCTCAAATGTTAGTGGCTTCAGAATAACCTGGGAGTAAGAACTGGCATGCGGGGTCGTCCCACTTTAAAAATTCTTCTTATGTCTGGCATTAGGCTACAGCCTATGAAATCTGCCTTGTCAACGGAACCTCATACAATTCTGATGCAGAAGGCAATAGGTAAAACTAATGTACAGCCTCACACATATGAGAAACAGCATTTGAAGCATTATCTGTAGAATTTCCTGAGCCAGAACTTCTTCTGCACTAAATAGACAGATAGATAATATAAACAATTATAAACATTTTAATAATATTCTTACATGCCTCTCTACCTACTGCTAGCTACTTTTAGCTTATCTGACTTTATTCTTCAATCTCTTTATTCTCTTATGCAGCCTCCAAAAATAAATAGTGTATGCATAGAACGCCTAGATTATCTTCCTCCTTCCTACCTTTGTTTTGACACTTTGACATACTTTCCCTACCCTCAACCTCATTTTCATTTGTTACCTTTTTTTTAACCTCTTTTAGCTGCTTGCTGTATTTTTTTTATTATTATTTTCAACCCTTGTTTTATCTCCTTACAGTAAAATTTACTTTCCATTGAGCACTATCATATCGTATTAAAATTATGTGATTCTTTGACTTATTTAAAATAAGGTCTCAGAAAAGTAAAGCCGTTTCAGTCTTTGTTGTATTACAGAGTTTCTGATACTCTGTAGGTATTCACCCCATGCTAACTGAATTGAGGGAACAGGGTCTCGTCATACATTTCCAAGGCAAAGTAACAGGGCATTCTCACTTGATACATTACCAAGAGCTGTGTTTTATTAAATCTCATTGCCAGAACATTCTATACATGTCTTTTCACATCTTCTCATCCTTTATTCTCCATCCCCATCACAAAAGCCACACAAACCTAAGTATTACAGGCCTTATTAAGATAAAAATGCAGTGTCCAGAAATCACACAAAGAAATATTAGTACTTCCCAACCTACCTACAACCAAGTAGTTCTCTAAAGCCCTTTGTACATTTGAAATAATGTGTTTAGTTATTGAAAATCATTTGCTTAATGTGCCTCTTCTCTGATGCAGCATAAGCTGCTTGAGGGTATAAACTGTGTCTGTCTTATTCATTACCATATCCCTAGTAATGCAGTGCTTGGCTCATAAAAGACATTTGCATACTGCCTGATTAAATGACAAAAAATACCATTCCCTCGTTTCTCCATCTCATAAAAGGACTAATCTTTATGCCAGAATGTGGAGATCACCTATAGACAATATTCCACTGTTATAATGCCAAATGACAACAATATATAAGGCTTAAATGAATACAAAACAAAATGAATATAGAAACATTTAAACTGTTTATGGTGAAAAATGGTTTATCTTTTCCTGAGATATGAAATGAAATTCCTTAGACAAAAGAAAATATATGAAATCAAAACCAAAAGAAAACCTTCCATATTATTGAAGGAAATATTGATGATATTCATTGGAATGGTAATAGCTTTTGACACAGTACTAGCATTTGTTTCTTACATTGCAATATAAATATAAAGATTCAGGGGAGATCCTTTAAGTTGACACTGACAAGGAAAAAACATTTTCTTAACCAACTTTAAGTAGATATTACTCTATCATAACTGACATTTTCAAATCAATGCTGCTAAAAATATGAATTTGGGACCTGACTTATTTGACATTAATCTATCTGATTTCAACAGGTATCTGTAAAAACATCCTTTAAAAAAGCAGTTAGCTTTCTGTGTCATGATGGTTGCTCCTGCAGAAGTTAAAATGTGCTGGTGTTGGCTCAGGAGTGATCGTCACTCACAGGAAACTAACTGGAGGAAGATTCTAGGAGGCTCAGTGCTTTGCAGGAGCTTGTTGCCACAGCCACCAATAAGCTAACAGTGGAAGTTGCTGCCTAAAACTATGCTTTTTAACATCCAGTATTTTGAAAATAGTTCACGCTTTCACTATGCTGTTAATAAAAATCATAATACAATTTTGTTCTGAATTTATCTAATATTTTATGGTTGGTAGATAACGGCAGTCCTTTAGAATTGGTTATCCTTTTATTCTTCATCTGTAGCTGTTTATGTGGTGGTAAACACTTGCTCATGTTAGGTAGGGCATATATTGATTACTGCTTCGGTCTGAATAAGAATATTTTAAGTCATTGGCTACAGAGAATTAAAGAAAGATCATCAAGTGTTATTCCTGAGCTATAGGGCAACCAGACGTAATTTGCTACATTGTTTATGAACATGATTGCCACTGTTATGACTGGATGAAAAAACAGATACTCATTCTTGACAGCCCTTGATGGGGTTGATGGATGAAGTACATGTGTCAATACATCCCAGATGCTTGTATAACTTTAGACTCTACTGTTCTTTATCACAATCTGACTTGTATTAACCAATATTTATGGAAAACTACTTAAAGTCCATGTCACATGATTTTATTACAGACTTCCCCTGCTCCTCTGGAAGTATGTTGACAGTCTACACCGTGCCCTTGACTTAAATTAAATCCTCAAGAGCTATGAAAAGTTATCCTGCATTGCTGTGGCTCCTGTTAGTGTTGTTCATGCTGTGTTGAATGACCTTTATGTTCTGGCTTGCACTAACATATGCTTTAGTATATAAATATGATATCTACTGTATCTTTCAATACACCTTTTAAAGTCAGTTTATATTGACATTTCTCTATGACCTAATTAATGTGGCTTTTTTTCTTATGGACACTATGAATACTGTAATTGATAAAAGTGAGTTCATTACTATATCTACTTGGATGCATAGAGAAAAAGTGCAGGCAAATAATAGGACTAAATAGATCTCATTTTTATTTTATATTATTATTTTTGTGATGGAGTCTCACTCTGTGGTCCAGGCCGGAGTACAGTGGGATGATCTCAACTCACTGCAACCTCCACCTCCTGGGTTCAAAAGATTCTCCCGGCCAGGTGTGGTGATTCACCCTTGTGATCCCAGCAATTTGGGAGGTCAAGGTGGGTAGATCACCTGAGGTCGGAACTTTGAGACCAGCCTGGCCAACATGTGAAACCCCGTTTCTACTAAAATTACACAAATTGGCCAGGCGTGGTGATGGGTGACTGTAATCCCAGGTACTTGGGAGGCCGAGGCAGGAGAATCACTTGAACCCAGGAGGTGGAGGTTGCGGTGAGCCAAGATTGCGTCACTGCACTGCAGCCTGGGTGACAGAATGAAACTCTGTCTCAAAAAACAAAACAAAACAAAACAAAAACAAAAAAAGAGATTCTCCTGCCTCAGCCTCCCAAGCAGCTGGGATTACAAGCAGGTATCACCACATCCGGCTATTTTTTTTTTTTTTTTTTTTTGTATTTTTAGTAAAGATGGTGTTTCATCTTGTTGGCTATGCTGGTCTCGAACTCCTGGCCTCAAGTGATCAATCTGCCTCGGCCTCACAAAGTGCTGGGATTACAGCCGTGAGCCATCATGCCTGGCCTCATTTTTACTTACTAATCTTTCTTCCTTTTATTTTCTTAAATTTATATTTGTATTCTCTAAATGCCTTACTTATCTATTTTTACATATAAAGCATATTAATAGAATATGTAGCCAATATTATTACATCCTTTTTTACACTAATCATTGCTGAAACACTCTTTTATGCACTATATCATTAATCATCAGAGCCATGTTAAGATATAGGTAGCAGTTATGTTCTATTTACTTTCTTATTTTGGAGGGATTATTTATATAGATGCATAATTTCTTTATTTAAATAGCAAGATGGGGTCTTGCTCTGTCTCCTAGGCTACAGTATAGTGGCATAATCTCAGCTCGCTGCATCCTCAACCTCCATGGCTTAAGTGATCCTCCTCTCTCAGCCTCTCCAGTAGCTAGGACTAACTAAGGCATGTACCACCACCCCCAGCTAACTTTACTTTAATTTTTTATAGAGACAGCGTCTCCTTATGTTGTCCAGGCTATTCACAAACTCCTGTGCTCAAATGATCCTCCTGCCCCAGCTTCCGGAAATGCTGGGATTACAGGCATGAGCCAGCATGCCTAGAATCATTTTATAGATAAGGAAAATAAGCTTTCTGCCAGTTAACTTGCTCAAAGTCATGCAGGTTTGAAAAAAAATGAAATTGGCATTTGAATCCAGGTTTCTCTGACTACAGAGTAAAAGTGTTTAACTTGGCCGGGCACGGTGGCTCATGCCTATAATCCCAGCACTTTGGGAGGCCGAGGCGGGCGGATCACGAGGTCAGGAGATCGAGACCATCCTGGTTAACACCGTGAAACCCCGTCTCTACTAAAAATACCAAAAAATTAGCCAGGTGTGGTGGCGGGCGCCTATAGTCTTAGCTACTCGGGAGGCTGAGACAGGAGAATGGCGTGAACCCAGGAGGCAAAGCTTGCAGTGAGCCGAGATTGTGCCACTGCACTCCAGAATGGGCGACAGAGCAAGATTCTGTCTCAAAAAAAAAAAAAAAAAAAAAAAAAAAAAAGGATTTAACTTTATACTACAGTTGGATCTCCAACCATTTTGCTCATGCTGTTATTGAGTTGTCTGTTACCATTTTAATCTCATTGTCATTTGGTATCTCTCAAACCAGCCATTAGTAATTAGGGGAGCAGCCCTGGTTTTCTGTGAAGCATACTCACTCACATTCTGAAAAGTCATTCACAATCCTGTGGTTCTTTGGTAAATTTTTATTGCTTTCTTTCACAGTGATATAAAAGAATAGACATAAAATGATGATATTCATTTTACATGGTCTATTTTTTGTTACATGGAATGCAAGTTAAATTTCAGAGTGGGAAAAAATCCTAGAATCTTCTTATATAGTAACAGTTTAAAAATTGGCTCTCTCCTTCCCCTAGTCCCTTCTGCTTCTCAATATCCCAAGGTTTATCAGTTTAAATGTCAGGCAATATGGCATTGAAACTATTGTCCTTTCAGTGGCACCAGAAGATAATGACAGCTTAATCATTCTATCTCCTCCTGAGAAGACATAGGCAGCCTTGAATGGCTGTCTGAGAGAAGGGTTACATGACTGCTCTATGATATGTTCTGTAACTACACAATGAATTACTGCAATACCCAGATACTTAAATGAAATAACTTTGTTTTCTTCTTAAAGTGATGAAGACTATAGACCTAAGTAGAATAAGTATTTTTGCTTTCATTTAAATAAGAGTGTAATAAAACCATAAAATTAGAAAGAAAACAAGTAAAAAAATTAAAACTATGAAGAATCTCTTAGTAAACTTAGTTCCTGGTATCTGCCCATAGCAGTCTGTGTTGAGAACAGTTATTTAACTTATGACTCTTTAAAAATATTTTTAAATGAGAAATAAAAAATGTGTTTTGATAAAGTTGGGCTATTAGTACTAAAATAATAAGAATAGTATACTTAAATAAGGAAAATTATTCATAACAAAATAAAAAATATCTAGAAGACAGTGGATACCTTGGAACATAAAGCAAAGTGGTATCATAATGAATGATTAAGGTCATAATTATGTTGGTATGTTGGTATAGTTTATGCACCACAAAACGTAGGCTTAGCTCAGTTCACTTTTTAGAGAACATAGAAATATTTTGAAGTAAGACATAAGGAGTATTTCAGATTTTTTTTTTTTAAAAACAAAAAACAGTGTAAATCCCAGTTGTCCTACTTACTGCATGATCTTGGAAAAACAATTTATTATTCTTAGCCTCAGTTCATTTTCTGTTCTTAAAGTAACTGGACACTGTTTTGAGAATTATATTAGAAAATATGGGAGTGTTTATGAGTCCCAGGCTTGCTGTAGGTGTTTCCTCAGTGCTAGTTTTGTTTGCTCTCCCTCTTTTTTTTTTTTTTTTTTTTTCAATTTTACTTTAAGCTCTGGAATACATATGCACCACCAGATTTGTTTCATAGGTACATATGTGCCATGGTGGTTTGCTGTACCTATTAAGTCATCTAGGTTTTCAGTCCCTCATGCATTAGATGTTTCTACTAATGCTCTCCCTCCCCTTGTCCTCACCCCCAACAGGCCCTGGTGTGTGATGTTCCCCTCCTTATGTCTATGTGTTCTCATTGTTCAACTCCAACTTATGAGTGAGAACCTGTGGTCTTTGGTTTTCTGTTCCTGTGTTAGTTTGCTGAGAATGATGGTTTCCAGTCTCATCCATGTCCCTGCAAAGGACATGAACTCATTCTTTCTTATGGCTGCGTAGTATTTCATGGTGTATATGTGCCACATTTTCTTTATCCAGTCTATCATTGATGGGCATTTGGTTGGTTCCAAGTCTTTGCTATTGAGAATAGTGCTGCAATAAACATCTGTGTGCATGTGCCATTACAGTAGATGATTTATAATCCTTTAGGTATATACCCAGTAATGGGATGGCTGGGTCAAATGGTATTTCTGGTTCTAAATCCTTTAGGAATCACCACACTCTGTCTTCCACAATGGTTGAACTAATTTACACTCCCACCAACAGTGTAAAAGCATTGCTATTTCTCAACATCCTCCCCACCATCTGTTGTTTCCTGACTTTTTAATGACTGCCATTCTAACTGGCATGAGATGGTATCTCGTTGTGGTTTTGATTTGCATTTCTCTAATGACCAGTGATGATGACCTTTTGTGCAAATGTTTGCTGGCCCCATAAATGTCTTCTAACAAAAACAAGCAATGGGGGAAAGGATTCCCTATTTAATAAATGGTGCTGGGAAAACTGGCTAGCCATATGCAGAAAACAGAAACTAGATCCCTTCTTTACACCTTATTCAAAAATTAACTCAAGATTGATTAAAGACTTAAATGTAAAACCTAAAAGCATAAAAACCCTAGAAGAAAACCTAGACAATACCATTCAGGACATAGGTATGGGCAAAGACTTCATGACTAAAACACCAAAAGCAATCGCAACAAAAACCAAAATTGACAAACAGGATATACTTAAACTAAAGAGCTTCTGCACGGCAAAAGAAACTATCATCAGAGTGAACAGGCAACCTACAGGATGGGAGAAAATTTTTGCAGTCTATCCATCTGACAAAGGTCTAATATCCAGAATCTACAAGGAACTTAAACAAATTTACAAGAAAAAAAAACCAAACAACTCCATCAAAAAGTGGGTGAAGGATATGTACAGACACTTGTTTGTTTCTTTAAGTTACTTATACCTGTTTCAACATGTACTAAAATAGAGCATAAAAAAAAGGCTAGCAAATTTTTGAAAAACGATGTTTCTTAATGTCGATTAACTTATTACCAAAATCACATAAGAGAGAAAGAAAAAAAAAGTGTAAAACTTCATTAATTAAGAGTTAATTGGGGCGAGGAAGTTATCATCTGTAATTAGTTAAAAGTCAGAAATGTAGGGCATTTATAACCAAATATGAATTTGTTTCCTTTAGGGCTATAAAGCACCATAAACCAATTATTAAACAATGCTACCAAATAACAATTCTGAAAAATATACTTTAACGAAGAGATAAGAGACACATAATTAGCACACTATTCTATACAAGTGCTCTAATAGACTGCTTAGATCAAGTTGTTTTCTTAAATAAGTTAAACAGTTTCATCTTAAGTCCCTACCTAACCCAAAAAACTATTTACTAATTTTATCAAAGGTAATTTTTGTCTGTCTCTCAATTGCAAATCTATTCACAGATTTCTACAATAAAGTCATTATGAATTCTGAATAAATTTAACTTAATAAACTTTGGTTATCAGTGACTGGTAGAAGAATCAAAATGGATCTGGGAACTAAAATCAGTATAGTCCTATTTTGATTTTAGCAACTCAAATGTAATCCACTTTGGTTTTATTTAGGAAACAATCCTTGACCAATATCACCAATTACTTGAGGAGTTGTAGGGGAATACAGTTTCTCAGGCTTTTTAGTTGGAGATTTAAGTCAAGAAAGCCTAGCATGAAGTTCCTGAAACTGAATCTGTAATAGGAATTCTTACATATCTATTAATCTGGTAATTTGTGGAGATATATTTTGACATTCTTAACATTCAAAGTTAACTTTCAAAATTGGCTACTTAGTTATAGATTCATACCAAACAAATGACTTGCCACCATATTACTGTAAGTTTAAAAAAGAAAGAAAACTGCCAGCAATATAACAAGCTCTATGTTAAATAATTTGAAACATAAAATAGCAAACTAGATTTATTTTAGTTAAAAGGAAAGTGCTTATATCCATCTCTTCATATATCATTCATTCATTAATTCCTTTTTTTTTTTTTTTTTTTTTTTATTCATTGAGCATTTACACTGCTTTGCACCCTCTTAAGGGCATCAGATGCAACAATTAAGTGTGGGTCACTGCCATGAAAGGGCTTCTCTGAAATATTGGTGTCTTGGCTGGAGAAAAAAAATCATATTTAAGATAATATGATTAAAAGCTATTTAGTATCTAAACAAAATCCAGTAGTGTGAAGATACTACCAGGATGGTAGAAGATCGGGTCTTGATGGGGCTGGGAAGTGTTAAACACATAAATGTTTATTTAACAAATAAAGACATAAGGGACCTAGTAACAACAATTGACTCCCTCCCTCCTTTTTTTTTTTTCCCATCTCAGGATCCCTTTACATTGCTGAAAAGTATTGATTTTTCTGAAGAGTTTTTGTTTATATGGATTATACCTGTTGATGTTCCTTGTACCCAAAATTAATCTGATATTTCAAATATATATGCTTATTCATTCATTAATAATAAATTCATTAAACATTAATATAAATAACAAATATTTTTTGGATAAATATAAATTGTTTTAAATAAAATAGAAGAGTTTAATTGCCTACCACTTGCAAATTCCTTGATATTTGACTTAATAGAGGATAAGTGGATTCTTTTTTTTTTTTTTTTTTTTTTTTTTTTGAGGCGGAGTCTCGCTCTGTCGCCCAGGCTGGAGTGCAGTGGCCAGATCTCAGCTCACTGCAAGCTCCGCCTCCTGGGTTTACGCCATTCTCCTGCCTCAGCCTCCCGAGTAGCTGGGACTACAAGCGCCCGCCACCTCGCCCGGCTAGTTTTTTTTTTTGTATTTTTAGTAGAGACGGGGTTTCACCGTGTTAGCCAGGATGGTCTTGATCTCCTGACCTCGTGATCCGCCCGTCTCGGCCTCCCAAAGTGCTGGGATTACAGGCTTGAGCCACCGCGCCCGGCAAGTGGATTCTTTTATCTGATTTTCTACTCAATTTATTAAGAAACATACAAAATGAAATATGAGGAAGGCCCAGCTTTATACAGGAATGTAACTGGAGGGGAGAACAGTATTTCAATAGCCTTCTCATATAATTTTAGATATTTTTGATGAAACATAAAAGATGGGAGATCTTAGTTAGAATATGGAATCCAAAACATATCAATGAACTCTTCTCAAAGAACTCATAGTATCCCAAGGCCACACCATGAGAACACTTGGATATAAAGGAAGTAACATTAGATCAATCAAACCAATTACCAATTTATAAAATCAGATTGCCTGTCTTTCTAATTTTTATATGAAAAACTCATGTTGTAATACTTGACATTTTATTTATTTATTTATTCATTCATTCATTCATTTATTTGTTGAGACGGATTCTTGCTCTGTTGCCCAGGTTGGAGTGCAGTAGCGCGATCTCGGCTCACTGCAAGCTCCGCTTCCCGGGTTCACGCCATTCTCCCACCTCAGCCTCCCGAGTAGCTGGGACTACAGGCACCTGCCACCACGCCTGGCTAATGTTTTTGTATTTTTAGTAGAGACAGGGTTTCACCATGTTAGCCAGGATGGTCTGGATCTCCCGACCTCGTGATCCACCCGCCTCAACCTCCCAAAGTGCTGGGATTACAGATGTGAGCCACTGCGCCCGGCCAATACTTGGCATTTTAAGTCAACTAATTTGCAAATCAATATAAGGTTTTGTACAAAAGTACTACATTAATTTACATACCTTGGTTATTTTATACAGATAATTACAAGTTGTCACACTCAAAGCTAGAATAATGTAATGCAAGTAGTCTAGTAAACTTAACTCCTGTGATTCATGCATTTGACTAATATTTATTAAGAGCCTTCTAAGTCCTAGGTACTACTATGGATACTGGACATGCAGTATGCAACAAAACAGGCAAAAATAACTCCTTTTTGGAACTTACATTCCAGTGGGAATAACAGACCACAAGAGATAATTAATTAAAAAATAAAACATGTTACACAGAAGTACTACAGGCAAATATAGAGAAGGAAGTAATATAGAAAATATGGTGTGTTAGGGATCAGTGGTTGGAACGTCATTAGACGGTGCATGCAGGAAAAGCCTCAATGAGAGAGGAAGATTAATGTAAAGAGCAAAAGAGTGTTAGGAAGCAATCCATGAAGCTATCAGGGAAAAGAGTTTTCAAGGCAGAGGATAGCAAGTGCAAAGACCCTAAGTTGGATGCATGCTTTATCTGTTTAAATAAAATAGACAAAGAAAAATAAGTAGGAATTAATTCAGACAAGGTAGGAGGAAAGGAGGAGATAGAGCAAGAGCAGATTACACAGGATTTCTAGTTCTGAAAAAGGACTTTAGCATTTACTCCGAATGAAACGGAAAACTACTGAGAATTTTGAGCAGAAGGGTGATAAGATGCCACTTGTGTTTTAACAGGATCACTCTGGCTGCTGTACTGAGTACTCACTGAAGGAGTGCCAAGTTGGAACACTCAGGATATTTTCAGCTACAAGTAGCAATATATCAAACCAAACGTGGCTTAAGCAGTTAGAGCATTTAATATTTCTCCTAACATGGGCTCCAGAAAATGAATTAAGTAGTTCCCCGATGTTGGTAAGAACCTGAAGGCTGTTTCCTATTTTGCTGATGGCACAGTGTCCAGCTGTCTAGTGAGCATTCCTTCAGGCCTGCATAAGGGCTGCCTTGGCTCCTTGCATTACATGCTATTTTGACAACATGGCTTCTGTTGAGGGTGGAGGTGGTTCTCTTTTATATGGGAATAATATGCAACCTAGCCTACTAAAATATCTACCTTTAAATACCCGCATGTGAATGGGAACAGTGTGACCAAGACTGGTTTTAGCCTTTCTTGTGTGATGTCACAGCAAATAATGATAGGGGTTTGAGATGTTGCAGACTGCAGAAGCCTGGAGGTGTTCTGTTCATGGGATTTGGCCATGTTAAGACTCACTTCGCTGTTATGACAGCGGAAGAGATCAATGTCTCAGCATATTTGCAACCCACCTCAGAGCCATAGCACACCTGATAAGCAGCTGTGGCTTAGACAGGGCTGCTGCATGTGTTCATGTAACTTCGTACTTGGCCAAGAGTTTTAGTAGGGGCTGAAGCTCAATATGCATTCTTCTCAACAGTCTGTGGGCCCCAATGGAAGCTGGATTTTTTTCTGTTCATCATCCATGAGTTCATAGGATGATTTTTTATTGTAATTTGCAAAAAAGTGCTTTTTAGACTAGTTGTACCCTGGTTTACTACTGATTTTTCATTCCTAGGCATAATTCCTGAACTAAATCAGAAGAAGAGGTGGGTGATTGTTTGAGAAGTATCTAAGTGTCTGTCATGGAAACATTTCTTAAATGGGCAGATCTATGTTAATACTGTTTTAAAAAATTTTATGTATTTATTTTTAATTATATATTAAGTTCTGGGATACATGTTAATACTTTTTTATTAAGAAGTTTGTGGATATTAAAAATAAATTGTGGATTATAAACTTTCATATATTTATCTGTTTATCATGTCATTATTGCTATAGCATCAACCTGTTTAATAGTTTTTCTAACAAGTAACCTATTTTGATATTTTATTAATTACTAAGGAGCACAGCATGGGTTTTCCTAAAAAACAAAATTGAAGGTAAGTTTAACGTTTATAGAGGCAATTTAAAGTTCATTTCTTAGTCAATCCAAACTCTTAACATTAATTTATACAGTAGTTTATGAGTAGATATATCAGCAATTAACATAAACTAAAAGAGTAACCTTGTTACATATAAATGCAAGGGGAATGGCCTGATAAGGTATAAAGGCAGAGAGCTTTGAGGTAGGTCTGATAATTATAATTTTCTTCAGTTTTTTAAAAGAGCAATTCATGGCTTTCAACTCTTACTAAATTTTGACTAAATAAAAGTTTATCTTCAGAAACATATGTTAATAATGAATTTATTCTTTTGGGAATATAAAACCCTAGCCATGAATCTAGCACCCAAGACATAAGTATTTTCTTAGCAAAAAAGAGTGTCACAGGTATCAGGGAATAGCTGGCAAAAAAAAAAAAAAAATTGCTAGAAACAAACAAACAAAAGAAATGGGGAAAAAATATCACAGCTACTACACAGCACAGACTTAAACATTTGGAGATGATAAAGAAGATCATGTATTTTTCAAATATACAAGTAATGATAAATTTTAATAACCTCCACCAAATAGAAGAACCTAAAGGTATCTTATGGATTCTATTCAAAAAGGAAGAGAACCTCAGCCTAAGCGGGCAAAAATGCCTTTTTCTACATCTTTCTTAGCCTACAGGTCAACTCCTAACATTTCTGTTCACCTGGCCTAACCTTCATTATCTAGCTCAGACATTTCAGAGATATTTCACTTTATCCTATCTCCCCTGAATTACCAGTCAGATTGAAAATTTGTATCAGACATTGCCCACAATATTAGTTATTAGGCAACCCCATAGACACCATCCCTGTTCTTACTACCACCAGTCCCTATTCTCAATTTCATTATCAACACTGGAAGGAATTACTGATAGGATAGAGAGTATTCTGGAGTCATCACAAAAAGTACGACCTGTCAGGCACAGGGGTGGACAACGGACATTCCTAGGAGAATAGTCACATCCTTCTTATATTTTGTGGCCATTTTCTATCCATGGAAAGATAAATAAACAAAAGGGCTTGAAGGAATTTCAGAGCTTATCAGATTAGTACCTCTTTACCAAACAACTAATTTATCTTATTCTTATTACTGACACACTAAAATTAATCATAATTTAAGGAAGATGTAAGATGTTTTTTATCGTACAATGATCTAGATATACTTTTATCTAGAACTTTTGAGTGACCTCTTCTAATAAATATAAGTACTATTCAGGTGACAAGAAGATGGATTGGAATTTTCTAGTCAAACAGATCTGTGTTGCCATCCAGTTTCCAACCTTTCTGTCTGTGTGACTATGGACAGCCTAATTTGCTTCCCTGAGTCAGTTCCTCTCATGTCACCTATTACGGATTCAATAAATTATTAATGTTTAATAATTTATTGGCAAAAATTCTGCCATGAAATGTTCATAGTTCATAATTTTAATCCTTGTGTGAATTGGCAATAGACAACTTCTCTCTCTCTCTCTCATACACACACACACACACACACACACACACGACTCATAAAGGGCAAAGGGCAAACAATTCAACCCACTCCAAGATACTTTTGTACATAATTACCTTCTCCCATATTGCCCTTCACATAGACTCTAAATTACTGAAACTACTCCATCCTGTGCCTACACTTTTTACTTTTCATGTATTAAAATTTCCCTGCTTGGTTCACTTTTTTGTGGCAGGGCCTTTGCAGGACTGCTGTGGTGTTTGTCCCTCTGGTCTCTCTGAGCTACCCAGTGGCATCCTCGTTGCTGCAGTGACACCTGACCTCACCACGACGACAGAGCAGATGACCCTTTGTGACACTCTCAAAGGCCAGGATAGCTGGGTAACCAGATCGCTACTACCCTGGACATGATACAATCCTCCTCTTGAGACAAAACCATCATCATGTGGATGTTGAGCAGGGACGAAACCAACTATGGCATCCCACAGCATGCCCTGAAGGGTCATTCCCACCTGGTCTATGACAAAATCATCTCTTGAGATGGCAACTTTTTCCTCTCAGGCTCCTGAGATGGAAACCTGTACTTCTGGGAGCTCACACAGGGCACCACTATGAGATGATCTGTAGGCCATACCAAGGACGTGTTGAGTGTGGCCTTCTCCATTGACAACCAGAAGACTGTCTCTGGATTCTGAGATAAAACCATCATGTCATGGTTATAACCCTGAGTATATACAAATACATTAACCAGGTGGAGAGCCACTCAGAGTGGGTGTCTTATGTCCACTTTTCACCTAACAGCAACACTATCATCTCTGTAGCTAGGACAAGTTGGTCAAGGTATGGAATCCGGCTAACTGCGAGCTGAAGATGAACCACGTTGGCCACACGGGCCATCTGAACACTGTGACTGTCTCTCCAGATGAACCCCTCTGTGCTTCTAGAGGCAATGCTGACCATAACATGCCATGGGATCTCAACACAGGCAAGCACCATGATATGCTATATGGTGAGAAAATCATCAATGCCCTGTGCTTGAGCCCCAACTACTACTGGTTCTGAGCTACCACAGGCCTTGGCATCAAGATCTGGGACTTAGAAGGCAAGATCATCATAGAAATGCAGCAAGAAGTTATCAGAATCTGCAGCAAGGTGGAGCCTCCCCATTGCACCTCTCTGGTCTGCTGATGGCCAGACTGCTGGATACATAAACAATCTGGTGGAAGTGTGACAGGTGACCATCACCACCTGCTAGACATTTATGGCAGAATTTTAGGTTGTTTTAAACTGACTTTCTGATTTTTAAAAAAATAATCTTCCTACTTCAATCATTATTAACTTCCCCAGCAGTGAAACATAAAGAGATGGGGAGAAAGTATTTAAGTGGCTGTTCATATTATGAAACACAGTTTTGCTTCAGTTGCAGGACTGCTTAGCTTGAGGACAAGTTACATGGAAATGGAAAAAGGAATCACTGCCTTTTGTTCTTGCTATGTGTGTTTTCTTATGATTGAGAGAACATTACTTAAAATAGCTTTTATAGTGCCTTATTGAGGGGGTGGGCTATATGCAGGAAGATTCCAATACAATTGTAAGTTTATCACAGTAGAATGATCTGGTTTCTTGTATTACATTAATGAATATGGAAGTGAATGCCTGTAGAGTTAAAAATATTATTTTAACATTCTGTTTATATAACTCCAGGGAATTAATTTAAATCAAGCTCAATTACCTAGTAACATGGTCAAATTTAAATCTTGAACACTTTTGAGAAACTTAAAAAACACAAACAGCTACAAAAATACTGTAACGAATTCTTACATAGAATCCATGATTATTAATAGAAACATTTCATCATTTTAACTTTATTTATAAAATATATTAAGCATGACAGATAAGGTTGTCAACCATTTTGTTCTCTCTTCTAATCCCATTCCCTCATTGCCAGAGGCATTGACTGTCATAATTTTGGTGTACTTCTTAATGTTGCATTTTGCTCAACATATTTTTGTATTGGAATTATTTACAAGAAGCACTCATTACCTTTGAAATAAACAAAATTTTATGAAATAGCTGGCTTAAATTATGTTGAATTAAGCCAGTTAAACACATCAATTCAAAATATCTACCTGTGGAGTATACCTAAATTTCAGATTGGCTATATATACAGTTAATTAAATTTACTCTATCAATTTCTTTATCACTATATTAAGTAAAAATCACACACTTTTTGCATCCTTCCATGCATAAGTTGTTTATAATTAGCTGTTTTATCTTAAGTATATATATTAGAGAAGATGATTATAGTATTGCTTCTAGGTTATTTTGTTAACTTGAAAATCGGATTAGATTTGTAGACATCTGATATTATATTGATACAAGAGAATAGGAAGTTTGTACAATTTAAAATAAGATTATTAATTATAATATAATTTTAATAGATATTGATTTCAGTAAAAATTGAACCTGAAATTAATAGAATGTTGAAGATATTTGTATATACATCACTGTTGCCTGAAACATTGACTGTAGTACAAAGAATGCATTCTAAATAGAACCAAAGAAGTTTATCTGCTGAAATGAGACTGCAGAAGACATTATGCCACCCGCCATTTCCATGGTATTTATAGGATTCTCACATTCTCTAAGCAAAACACTTTCTATAAAGTTCATTGCAGCCAAGACTATTCACTTCTAGTAAGTACCACAAGCAAACCAGAGGTTGCATAGTGCTGTTTTCTTTCTTTGTCTTCATTTGCTGCTAACAATGTTTGAGTCATTCGGACTCTGGTAGAGTTAAACTCTGCCTGTTTGAAATTTTGAGAAATTTTAGGTTTCTGCTATCTTAACTGATTCTCTGACTTTCAGCTTAAATCTACAAGGCATTAGAGTGTCCTTTAGGATCCCTAAGATCTACTCACACTGAGTTCATAGCATTGCACTGATTCTTTTGCCTACATATTAACTCTTAGTTTCTAGACTTTCAACATATTCCAAATAAGTATGTGTGTCATAAAAGAAGCATTACATTCAAAGTTAGAAGGGAAGGGTTCTTGTCATAGCCCTCTCCCCTAAAAGTCAATAAACCTTATACAACTCATTAATTTGCATGTCTCAGGGCTGTGGGCAGAACCAAATGAGAACTGAATGTGAAAGTCTTTTAATATGCAAAGCAGAGTATCTTATGCTGTCATTTGTCAGTTCTAGATTGTTTCAAGACAATGTCTTTCAAAAATGAGATTGTAAATGGTACTATGCAATTGGTAGTTAACTCATCAAAATTCTATTCATCTAAAAAATATCTGATGCTTAGTAAAAGAAAGCACATTGTAATTCTCACTATTATTCATATATTATCAAAACAAGACAGACTTTTATCATTTCTCTTCATTATGGAGTACTAGTAATTTATAAGCTTATTGCAATTAAAAACTGCTTAATACCAAAGATTACTTAACTGCAAATAAGATATAAAAAGAAAAATAATAAATATTAGAAGCATCTGAGCAAAAAATATATCTCTAATTTGTTTTTGTCATCTATGTTGTCATAGTAATATCCTTTCCTTCAGTTAGTAGTCAAATATTTCCACAACATAGTCCTATTATCATTTTTCAAATTTATTTTGTGTTTTCTTTGAATAGTAAGAATACCATTAATTAAACTGACTCCAAATGTTAAGTATTTTACATGTTTTAGTTTATCCCCATCTTACAGGAAAATAGAGATTTCAAGAAGTTTAGTAATTAACGCAAGGTTGCATAGTTACTGAGTGAGGCTGTTGGGGTTTTATCCTGTCAATCTGATTCTAATATTCCTTTTTAAACCCTGTTCACTCTTCATGCCACCTTCGTGCAGGTGCCCTTTATTTCAGTCCAGTGGTTCTCAGTACTGGCTGCACATTAGAATTACTCAGAAGCTTAAAACTTCTGATACCAGGACCCCTCTCTCAGCAGTTGGGGTTGAATTTGTCTGTGGGGGAAGTTTGTGGTTATGTCAGAGCATAAGTTTTAAAACCTTCCATGGGTGATTGTGATGTATAAACAGCACTAAGAATCTCAGATTTGGCCAAAATTATCCACTTTCTAGATAATTCTCTGAATGATAGTATGCTTTCCTGTTGCCATAACATTTGCTCCTGCTCATGCTCATGTTCATGCTGGGAGTAAAGTTGCCTAGTTCATAAAACAAGGACTTTGGTGTAGGATAGAAATAAATAGTTCTGATTCAGTGCCCATTACTAACGTATCACAGCATTCAGGTATATATAGTGAGAATGAAGCTCTTGCAACATAAGCTTCGTCATAAGTATTTAAAAATGAGAAAAACATATGCTACAGAATTATTGTGAAGGGTATATCAAGCATATAAATTACAGATACAATTATATAATTTGGGCTTCAAGACATTATTCATGTAGAAAACATGCTTCAAATATGTATTGCAAAAGGGTAGTTGTCCATAGGCAGAAATTCATTGAATATATTCATATGTGTCTGATATAACCTTCATGTTTGCCTCACACACCCAGAAGAGACATAAGTATGAAAGAGCACTCCCAGATGGGCTGTTCTGTGTGAGGTAAGAGATTTCAATGGTATAGCAACTCATCAAGTTAATATAAGAAAGGTTCCTCTGACTTCCTCATATGTTTGCCACTTGCCGATTTACTTAAAAGTAAATTGAACAGCTAATAAGTTTGTGAGCAAGATCATTTCCAGGCAACACACCAAATCAGACTGTTAACTGTCCATTAGTAGAGGCAAAATAGCTCTTATTAAGTTGGGCCTTCGTTTGTAATGTCTTTTCTCATTCTACCTCCACCTGTCAAAATTCTCCATCATTATCTTTCAAGAACCATCTCAAATGCAATTTTTCTTTTTTTAATGTTTTCTGAATACGAAGATAATAGTTAATTACACTTCCAGTCTCTCCTGTATGGGTGAAGTTGAATACAAAATAAAAGAAGGAATCTGTATCATTCGTTCATTCATTCAAATGTAATTTATTGAGAACTAACTATACACTGGGCAAGAGGTTATGATTTTTAAAATACTGTTATTCTGCTTATCAGTTTATAGATAAGTAGGAATAACAGACATAAAGTTCACAGTTGAAGTTTAGTGTGACATCTGAGATAACAGAAACAGTTGTGGATATAGTGATAACATAAAAAAAGAACATGATTATCAATATCTCATGTGTAGATGTGTCAGAAAAGGTTTCACACAGATAAATATGATTGAGGTCAGTTTTGCAGCATCTTTTGGATAGCATAGTTTTAGTGAGAAACATAACATTGGCCTGACTCTACCACTTATAATTCTGTAAACTTGGATATGAAATAAAACTTCCCTGTAACTGTTTCTGCACTAAATTGCCATAGAACATAGATTAAATAATATGTGTAAAAAATTTGGCAAGGCTGGGCACAATGGCTCACACCTACAATCTCAACACTTTGGGAGGCCAAGGGAGAGCATCACTTGGGCCAAGGAGTTTGAGACTAGCATGGGCAATATAGTGAGACACCATCTCCCAAACACTTTGGGAGGCCAAGGGAGAGCTTAAAAAAAAAAAACAAACAAAACAAAAAATGGCGAATATCTAACATAAGGTAAGCCATCAACAAATCACAGTAGTTTTGTTACAAATCAATTAAACATTATTATAATGGCATTCCAGATAAAATATAAGATTTGAAAAAACAAGGAAGCATAAAAAACAATCTCAAGGAATTGTCAGCAAGTCTCTCAAAACTGAGCATTAGATATTTATGTGGAGAGATGGCCTTATGGGAGATATGGCTGGACAGGTAGGTTAAGACTAGAACTTAAAGGTTTTGGTAGGGTCATCCTATGGGTAAAGTAATGTCATCTAGGATAAGTATAAACTTTATCCTGAAGGCAACAGGAGTAAAGTGTATTGAGAGAATGGCATTAAAAGCTTTGTAGAGAGAAATAATATGATCGAATTATAATTTTTAAACCCACAGTAATGTAGCTGATAAGAGCAGGGATAAAATGCAGTGAAAAACTAATGAATTAAGCCAAATAAGAAAAACAAATATATAATTGCTGATATTTAAAGTTAAAGAAAATTTTAAGGGTGAATATGAAGAAGGAAACATACTACATTGAATTTAAAAAGACAGACTGAACATGAGTTAGTGGCCAACTGGATGTGAATGTGAGCAGTGTAGGGTTAATGGTGACTCCTGGGTCCCTGAATTATGTAAGTAGTGAAGGTCATTGAGTAGATTTTGAAGCTAGTAGATGAAGTTCTAAGGTACATGAAGGGCAGCTAGGTAGTTATGTACAAAGTGAACCTTAGAAGAGAGAGAAGAATTGCAGATATATGTACACTATATCGTTATTTTTAAATTTACCAGCTTTTATTTATTGTAAATTTATTTCTCCTCAATTTTCAATACAGCAGAGCTTTGTAAGTTGTTAATGAGTTTCATCTTTTACTAAATCCACAAAAACTCTTTCATAAACTAGTACTATTAGAATTCCTATTTTCCAGAAGAGTTATGTAAACTTTAAACATAAGTTATTTTATCAAACAGTAAATGATAAAAATAGAATTTGAATCTAGACCACATGAATCAAATGCCAGAACTCTTTTAGTAGCAAATATTTATGCATTGTTTCTTAGAAAATACCTAAGACATTTGTAATTTTTGTGATTTTAGCATATTTAACCTTCATATGCAAACACTCCTCCCTTCCCCTTTTGGAAGTCTTTACCAAACTCTGACATTTATTTTGCCTGGCTATGTAACAGACAATCAGTATACATAAACCTGAAAACAAGGAAACACGCATTAATGTATGAGCAATAATAAGGTTTTAATGTGAATACATTTGAAGACAAATCGGTTAAAGTACACTAGGCATAAATGGGTTAAGGTCTATCTTTAGTAAAATGTACTTTAAAAAATAATACTGCTCTTTTGTTTGTGTGGAGGATTTTTATTCATTTGTTTGGTTGGTTGGTTGTGTTTTTTGCTTTTTTTTTTTTTTTTTTTTGAGACGGGGTCTTGCACTGTCACCCTGGCTGGAGTACAGTGGTATGATCATGGCTCACTGCAGCCTGAACCTCCTGGGCTCAGGTGATCTTTCCACCTCAGCCTCCTAAGTAGCTGAGACTAGAGGTACACACCACAATGCCGAGTTAGTTTTTATTTTATTTTGTTTTTTTGTAGAGATGAGGTATCATCATGTTGCCCAGGCTGGTATTGAACTCCTTTGTTCAAGCAATCCCCCTGCCTCCGCCTCCCAAAGTATTGGGATTACAGGCATGAGCCACTACACCCAGCCCCAATCTTTAAGTATAATAAGATTATAACATTTAAGAAATCAATATGTATTAGTACAACATTTTATAACATTCAAAGATGGAAACCTAAAGTAAATTTCCTATACCTGCCTTTATTTAAATTAATAGAAAAATCAATGTGTGGCATGATCTTATCAAAGGTAGAAACTTATATTTTTAACTAGCTGATACCAAGACTTGTAATTTGTCTTTCTGATGTTTAAAGTAGCTACCTTCTAGTTTTCAGCAAACCCATTTTATTAATTTTCAAATTGGTCACTCATAAATCAAATATTGACTTTATATACACCCATACATGCCCACACATGCTCATACACATACTAAGCAAAATAATGTGCACTTATGTAACACAGTTATCTTTAATGCTTAGGACATATCTTGTGCACATAAAATGTCAAAGATAAAGTTTACATCATATTAATAATAATACAATGGAGAAATATAGTAATATTTATTTGAGATTTTTAAAAAATCCTGGGCACAAAAGGAATGATAAGAATGTATTTCTATCTTGCAAGAAATTCTGATTTGTTCAAAGAGTCAATAAATAAGTATATCGTGCCAATTATGAATATATTGATTATCACATCCAAATCCACCCCCCATTGCCTGCTCTACAATAATAGAGATGGGTTTGATAAATATTTCTTCCTTGTAAACTTGCACATTTTGAGCTCTGTGAGTACATGACATTGGAGGGACACTAGAGGAAGAAAGGTTTATCTTTCTGGTCCTAGTGTGCTCCTCTCAGCCTGAGGCTTCTTTAATACCTGGTTCCTATAGCACATGGTGGCTAGAAGCACCCAGGCACTCTGTCTGATGGCTTTTCAGTGAGTTCTGAAGCTCAGCACTTCCTGTGGATGGCGTCTTCCACACCCCCTTACGTGGCTTTGCATTCACTTTCAATGTGCAATCTCCTTGTGGATAGCATTTTCCATTACCCTCTGAGATGGCATAGCAGTGGAGTGTTACCCAGTGAGGCACCTTTACGTAGATGGCACCCCTTAGATGGCTTTGAAGAGGAGTGCTGCTGGTGAGGATCCTCCCTATGGGTGACTTTTTTGGAATCCCAGAGGAAAACATTTCCAACAAGTCCTGCTGCCCCAGCACCTCAACAATTTGTCCACCAGCCAGTGAGCCACAGGCATGTCCTCGCAAATAAAGTTTGGATATCAGCCTTGCTGAGGGTAAGGAGGTTCTTTTGGGGGGCCTCTCAGCTTCAGAGGCAATGGTTTCTCCTTATAATTACGATTGCTATATTATTTAGAGTCATCTTTAGTTATTAATAGCTAATCTTCCATTACATAAATACTGTATTATATCTACTGATTCTTTATATTAAACTTTCTATCTTCAAATTACTGTGTGGGTTCTATCTGTTTGTGGGCCTCAGACTACCACATACATCAAAAGTAAAATAAGATGCAATCTAAGGATCAAGTAGCAATAATACAAGACACGAATACAAAATGTGCCCACCCCATGGCATAAAAGAAACAGCAAGTGCTGTAACAGAAAATGAAAGTATCAGTAAAACGCTTCATGGACTTTGGGTTACATCTCTAAGGATAGAGGACTTTTTTTTTTTTTTCAGATAGAGAAGAACAGGGAAAACTTTCTATGAATGGCTTAACAAAGGAACTCTCCTTACATTGTTAGGGAATCAATGAGCAGGAACAGAGAACTGGCAGGGTAAATGTAGAAGATTAATTAGGCTAGAAATATATGGTAAGATCAATTACAAGGGATCTTTCAATTTGATGTCAAGGATTTTGCACATATTATATAGATACTGGTAAGCTAAACAGATTTTCACCTAAAATATGTTTCCTTTAGAAACTCAGTTTTATATTAGGTACTCTATCTGTGGACACTGACGTACAATATGCTTCTGCTTGCTTCTAAAATGAAATCATATGCTTACATCTTAAAAAGTGTGTGTGAATGTGTGTGTGTGTGTGTGTGTGTGTGTGTGTACTGAAGTTACATGAAGAATTCTGATAAATCTGCATGGATATAAATATGTATTCAAAAGCAAAGCAGCTGAAATAATTTGTCAGTGATACCAGATACTAAGAACATTATTTGTATTATGAATATTTCTATTTTTACATCTTGTTAAAATATACAAATGGTAGGTGTTATGAACTGAATGTTTGTATATCCAAACACTTTTATATGTTGAAATCTAATCCCAACAGCATATGGAGGTAGGGCCTTTGGGAGATAATTAAGTAGAGCCTATTAATGAAATTAAGTACCTGTATAGCTTGCTCTCTTTCTTATGTGAGGATATAAGTTGGTTGTTTGCAACAAGGAAGAGGGCTTGCCCCAGAACCTGACCATGCTGACGTTCTGATCTCACATGTCTAGCCTTCAGAATTGCTAGACATCAATGTCTGTTGTTTAAGCATCCCAGTCTATGGTAATTTGCTATAACAGCCTAAATGGGCTAAAACAGTGGGAGACCAGAAAACGTATTTTTATCTAATTTCCTTCACAGTCCATATTGTAAACATCAGTTATAGTTTAAGAACTGCAGGACATAAAGATTTGACATTTCAAGATAGAGTCTGATGGAAATCTAAAGGTATATACACATATCTTAAAAAGCCACAAGTAAAAGTGCACGTTATTGACTATCTAGAGGAACAGAAATGAGTCCTGGATACTATCAAAGTCATAAAATGACATAAAATGGATATTCCATAGGGGTTCAGAAAATGCATTCTTTTCCCATTTTGTTAAGCTCTGAATGAGACTGAACTGTCAAACACCTGTCAAGTAGAAGGAAACTTCAAGCAACACCTTCAAGAAGTAGCAAATTAAGTATATGTCAACGAGTTGTTGGACTGAATGGGAATGTCAAACATGCCAGAATTATAGACACTTTCTGTATCAAGTTGCAAGATTATTTATAAAGAGATGTGTATCTGCACAGCATAAATCAAGTTTTCATTCCTCTGATGCTAGTGATCTTATCATCATTATATATGAATCAGCCTGGATAAGAAAACAAAAATCACCATATAAAGTTGCTTTATTAAAACAGAGGTATTACGTTAAATTAATTATTGGTATTGAAATACTGCATTTAAAATCACAGTGGCAATAGTGTAATGAAAATATACATATAAAATTTGCATTTCTATTTCTTATGGTTTCATCCATGTGTTGATTCTAATTTTAAAACCAAATACATCTCCATTTTCTCAGGGAAGTGAGTTCCTATCACCAAAAACACCCTCCTCCCATGGAAAGAATGTTTTGATTAAATCTGTTTCCCTCTTTTTTATTTATCTGATTTGGTAGATCATTTTCACGGCCTAAGGGTGTTTTTATAATCTGTATTACACATCAGATTAAAGTGATTTATTTTTAAATGTCTAAACTGACATATATCTGACTCACAGATAATAAACATCCGCTTACCTTTCTTGGGAAAACGCTGATACTCGTATATTAAAGATCTTCACATATTTATTTGAAAATCAGAGTTCCTAATAAGCTATTGCTAAAAATAACATTCATTAACGTTCACATAAAGGTTGTACAGATTTTCTAAGATGAAGACTTTTTGGCACATGTTATTTTTAATATATGGAATATTGTAGGCAGCAAACTACTGGAGTTTACTTATACAAAATGCCTATTCTCAAGTCATAAAAATTTGGTAGATGATCCTTACTGGTATTGCCTCTCAGATGACTGAATGTCACAGTCTCTAATTATAGATAAGTAAAGTTTTAAAAATGAATCTAAGCGTGAAGAAATACTTCACGATTTTGAATTATTTGGTTACCTTTTCACTGCTTTTAAATTGTTAACACACATTTGTTCAATGATAGTTACATTGTTAACTATGTCTCCCATTTTCATATGATTTTACTTTAATTGTCACCTGTTTATATCTTACAACAAAATTATAATCTAAAATGCAATTACTCTAACTGGCATGAGTTCGTGAAGAAAAAAATCATATAGGTCAAATTTCCTGACTTATTATTCAGCCATCAGTACAATTCTGGACCTGTAGAGAAAAACACAAACACTAAGTCAATTTGTTTTTGAGAAATACTAGGATATTTGGAATCATTTAGGTAAATTTGAGGGCTAATGACTGATTTGATATACATTTCAGTTTATCTCAGTGACTAGACCATTACAAAAATAATGTCTTCCCTCACATTTTGTTTTAATGCATGTATAACATACAAAATACAAAAGAAATAGTAATGAAAGCAATTTTACAGATAATACTGAAAATATTAAGTAAAAGAAAATTTAGGTATGAAATATACTAAAACACAGAATTTTCCTTTACTAATGCTTATACACTGGAGTCAGAGTAAAAAAAAATGATATCGATATGTTTTACTATTATTTAAAAGAAAAATTATAGTATAAATCTACATTTCTAGTTAGAAAATGATACTTTTTGTTTCAAGGATTTTAGGGATAGATGCATACTGCAAAAAGATATTTTGGATTAAGTAACTAAATGCTCTATGATTTATCTTAGATATGGTACCAGGTGGACTAAAACCTTGATTCCAGGCCAGGCACAGTAGTTCATGCCTGTAGTCCCAGCACTTTGGGAGGCCAAGGCAGGTGGATTGCTTGAGGTCAGGAGTTTGAGACCAACCTGGCCAACATGGTGAAACTTCATCTCTACTAAAGTACAAAAATTAGCCATACTTGGTGGCGCGCACCTGTAGTCCCAGATACTCTGGAGGCTGAGGCATGATAATCACTTGAACCCAGCAGGCAGAGGTTGCAGTGAGCCAAGATTATGCCACTGCATTCCAGTCTGGGCAACAGAACGAGACTATCTCAAAAACAAAATAAATATGAAATAAAAATGTAAGAAAACAACAAGAAAAAAATTAAAACTTTGATTCCTGCTAAAGAGAAATGTACAAAAATAGTTGTATTCTCAAAGTTGCTATTTTACTTCCATTCATTTTTCTTACTGTGGTAAGAATTCATAAGATTGTCTATGAATCAGATTTATATATAACCTTGCATATCTACAATTGCCTCATGAATTTTATAGTTTATGGGCTACCAATAACAGTGCCAATGTGAAAAGTGACAAAAAGTCATTGACACTTCTTTTTATTCATTTTTAAAAATTGTATTATTTCAGTAGCTTTAGGGGTACAAGTAGTTTTTAGTTAAATAGATAAATTGTGTAACGATGAAGTCTAGGATTTTAGTGCAACTGTCACATGAGTAGCACACATTATGCCATTTTTAAAAAATTCTTAAAGTGTGCTGTAACTCCTAAAAATGAAAATATCTAATTGTGGTAAAAAAAATTTTAAAAGAACTCATAAATTAAAAGGATAAGTTCTGTGAAATGTGAAAAAAAAAGTGCATCCTAAAAATCTCTAATTTTATCAAATTAGAAACTATAACTGAATTTTCAAAAAATTATAAGTTCTTTCAGAGACATAAGTGGCATTCAAATTTATATTGTTAAATCAAATATTAGATGATATAAATTATATTAATTAGTCACAACATTGAAGTCATATTAAATCTGATGAAAATTATGCTTATATTTAAATGAAATTATGTTTAAAGTTGAAGAATTATCAATAGAACCCTCAGCATCTATCAGATGAAATATTGTACTTTCAAAACTGAAAAGTGAACAGGACCAACATTTGTTGAACATCTACAAGGTGTCTGGTCAGACATTAACAGGAATTATTAAGATTATACTTCATTATACCTGGTGATATAAATATTACAATACATTTATAACATAAACTATACATTTTTAGATGCAATAAAGAATAAAATAGTGGAAAGATGCATGAGTTTTGTAGGTAATACCTTCAACTGCAGACTAATGCAACGATAGTGATACAGTGGACAAACAACAGCACAAGGTAATTTTAAAATAATATCTTGTTTTATCCTATTTCTGTTACGTTTGCCAATGTGAGATCAAGAAGATTATTCATGGTATTTTTCAAACTGGGGCTGGATGGTCACCTATCAGGAGTATTGCCAAATGGAACGCTGCAATTTAGAACAGAAGACCGTTTTGGAGGTCTCCTTCAAATCTAAGAATCTAGGATTTGAAATATTCAGGAAAGCTAATCAGCTTCCCCAAAATATTAAATGTATATTCAATACTGTATCTCACAAATAACTGCAATCACTAACTGTATGAGTATGCACTAAACTGACATTTGGGTTAAAGAAGATTCCAATAGATATTTATTCCACATTCCATGATAGTAAATTTTTAGTATAGTTCCTTGACAATAGTTCCCTCAGAATTTTTTATGCAGGTTCAGTTTACTGATTATTTTCATACTCCTAAGGCTCAATTAAAATTTATTTTTATTTGCAAAGTGGCTCAAAGTCTTAGCCATAAAAACTAAGATTTTTTAGTTTTAAATACTACTACATGCTATCTCTTAAAATGTTTGTTCTAAAGGGCATGGATAAGAAAATATTAACAAAATGTGATGCTTTTGAAGAGACAATTTAGGAAGATATTATATTAATATTTTGGCAGAGTGTCTTTTCTTGCTGAAATCATGGACCCATTTCTGCAATTACACTATGTGAAAATATTTGTAAATTATGGTTAAAATTAAGGAAATTCATTTTTATACCCTATTTGATTTGTAAATTTGTTTGATCAAAATGCTCTCATCTAGGATATCCTTTGAGTGACTCTCTTTTATTTCTTCACTTATCCTGGCATAAATATTGGCCCAAAATATTTTGTTTTATCCAGCTGAGAATATAAGTTTCTCAGTGTTAGCCAACATGGGAATAAAACAGTAAAAAAAAATTCACAATCTTTTGCAAAACTTTGCCTCTATTGACGTGTGCATTTTGCTGGGTGAAAGCACCCAGAGATTTCATGTTCTGTGACCTCAAAACAATAGTGTGTATAATGTGGACATGAGATTGAACCCAATACTTCAGTTATTTCCAGTACATTGACATTTTAATTCAGTTGTACAGTTCTCTGGTCCTGTTTATAAACTTAAGCTCCACAAAAATAAAGCAGAAACAATGAGTTCACTTTGACTTGAAAGTTTCTTCCAAAATGGAAGTTGCCTTTTCTAATTAAATCACTTCCTTTGTTTAAATTTTACATCCCCTAAACATGTTTATTTCTAATCTAAAATAATTCTGGTGAAATATTTGTAGGCAGTGTTAATCGTATATGCTGATCTTGTGACTGAATAATAAATTCTGACTTAAATTTATACCTTATTGGTACCATAAAATGTTTGACCTTTTTATTACTTTCCTATTGATTCTGCAACAAATTACCAAAAGCTTAGTGGCTTACCTACACATGAATACATTCTCTTATAATTCTAGAGGCCAGAAAACCGAAATGGATCTTATGGAGCTAAAATAAATGTTTCAACACTGCTGTGTTCCTTCTGGAGGCTTTTCTTCCAGTCTCTAGTGATACCCGCATACCTCAGCTTATACCCGTTTCTTCCATCTTCAAAGTCAGCAGTTGTAGCACCAAAAAATTTCTCTCGTGCTCTGACACTTTTATCTCCCTCTTATAAGAACCCTTATGATTACAATATAACCACCCAGATAATCTAGGAAAATCTCCCCATTTCAAAATCCTTAATGTAATTATATCTATAAAGTCCTTTTTGCAAGTAGGTAATATGTTCACAGGTTTGGAGGATTAGAACATGGGCATATTGGGAAGATATTATTCTGCCTACTACAATACTTAACGTTCATTTAAGCTGCTTTCTATACAATAATACACAGACACATACACACACACACACACAAACATGTAGGTAAATATAGAATTTAGAATAACTATGTCTAAAAGAGAACTTGAAGTTGTTATAATAATATCTTTCCCCTGCTGATTCTCTTTTGTCTAATTATTTCTACAGCACATCTTATCAACGTCTCCTTTCACTTACAATTTGAGGGGACATCTTTGCATATATGATAAATTAATTGACTAGTGTCTCATGTCATGGTCATCTCTTTTGGTAGTGCTTTCATATTTTTTAATATTAGGGCTTATATTATGTGTATAAAATCTTCACATATTCTTCATTTGAGAAATATTCCAATTACAATTCTTGTATTCACTGCTTATTTTTTGCCTTTTCTTGCTGAGTCACTGATACTTATTTTGATAGTGTTTGTAAATTTTTTGCATATCACATGTAAAATATTCACACTGAAAGAAAACATACTAAAAATATAAAAATTGGTACAAACTTCAATCAACACGTATGTTGCCTAGGTAGCTTTATTTTTTTGAGTTCTTTGAAAATAAGCAAAGGGTACACTTTATCTGTATGCACGATATACAGATATTCCAGAAAAAACTTATATTAAAAAATCGGCACTGAAAGCCAAAATTCAAATAATCAATTTAAGTAGAACTCATATTGTTCAGATGATCAAATGACAAGAAAGCAATATGTTCTTAAATGTTTAAGGCAAATACATACATTGAGGAATGATCATATAACCTGAAATTTGGAACAATATTGGATGAGTATGCAGAAAACTGAGCCCTTACAATTGCAAGAGAATAAAAGATGATCGATTTTCCAGATAAGAGATGAACAATTGACGTATTTCTTTTAAATTCCCTATTCTATCCAAAATGCATGTTTTTATGTCCCACAACATATGTCATAGCTGCTTTCATCCCCAGACTTTTGCTTTTTTGGGGTCTCTGAAATGACTTGACCTCTGACCTCTGCCTATCTAAATATTATATAACTTCAGTTTCAATTATAATAATAACTTTCCTTGAGTTAATCATCTAATGTCCCTGAAGTTTTGTTTTCATATCTGCAAATTACGAATAATACTTAAACTTAATTGCAGAAGTTTTGAAATTTCAAGCAAAATACTATTAGAAATAATACTGAACTTTAAAGCAGTTTTTTCCAATTCTGTGAAGAAACTCATTGGTAGCAGAGCCCGCANTGCATTGGGAGTTATACCTGATGTAAATGACGAGTTGATGGGTGCAGTAGACCAACATGGCACAAGTATACATATGTAACAAACCTGCACGTTATGCACATGTACCCTACAACTTAAAGTATAATAATAATAAATAAATTAAAAAAAAAAAAAGAAATAATACTGAAGTAAAACTATTTTTTCAAATTATGAAATGCTGTTCAAATAATAACTATTAATATCTTAGATTATGTTTGGGAGGTACCATATATGTCAGGCTCTTATATGTCTTAGGTCTTAATTATTATACTTAGCACATAACATAAATTTCAAATAAGATACGTTACTTGGTAGAAAAGAAAATATATATTGTAATAGTGGAGACAGAAATATAAAGAGAAGGTTTTTTTTCTTTTTTTTAAACACATACTTGGAAGGGGGTCAGCAGAAGGTATGATGGAGGAAGAGCACTGATGTCAGTTTCGGAACAATAGATGAAAATAAGTCTATTGCATTTATACAATCCTTTAATATAGACAACAAGAACTATATAACCACAAGTCTCCGGTGTATTTTGAAAAATTCTTTGTGAAAGAGATAGTTTTCTAACCCTTCTTTCAGTAGCATAAGGAGTGAATGGAATCTCTTAAGGTAATGAAAATGTGATTTATTTAGATGTCTGTGTGTGTGTGTGTGTGTGTGTGTGTGTGTGTAGATAGCCTACTTCCTAATAGGTTTGACATAGTTTATAATAAAGATGCAATATAACCCTTAAATCCCAGTAGATATAAAAGTGCTAAGAATAAATGATATTTGAGAGAAATATTGTTTCAGATAATTTAGAATTTTGGGAATTTGTATAAATTTGGACATAATGATAACAGAAAAGATCAGTACAAAATATGATTGTGTAGTGCCAGGAAGGTAATAGTAGGGAGAAAAAACAATAAATATGATTTATAGAGTTGAAAGGGAAATCAAAGAGATAATTTGAACACTTCAAAAAAGAGCTCAAAAAAACAACATATAGATAAACTGTGAGAAGTGTCAAAAAGAGGAAATTACTTTTTTTTTCCTTTCTTTTAAGAGACAGAGTTTCACTTTGTCACTCAGGCTGGAGACTGCAGTGTCAAGGTCATAGCTCACTGCCTTCAACTTCTTGGCTAAAGTGATTCTGCTCCCTGGGCCTCCCAAAGTGCTGGGATTACAAGCATGAGCCACCGCACCAAGCAAATCATCTTCCTTTAAACACCATATAATAGGATTTTTAGAGATCAAGAGAACTTTAGAGCATCTAAATTCAGAATTTCCCAAACTATGTCTTCAAAATACATTTTATTCGTTGGCATTTCTTTTATAAAGTCACAGATCATACACATCTGTAAAAAGTACCTCAAATGAAAGAAATGCTTTCGCTACATAAATTCTCAGAGCCAGCGCTGATGTGTCTTCAGGAGAAGGATGTTGTTTTTCCCAAATGTATTTGACCACAGTTCTCTTTTTATAGTAATTTCTATTAACACCCAAAACAGCCATTTTTTTTGTGTTGGGAACAATGAGAAATCCCAATTTAATCCATTCCTTTTATTTATGTTATTTTTTTAAAAACTGTATAAATGAGGTAGTTGAGGCACAGAGAGAGAAAAAAAAAAGTACCAAAAACCACACAGAAAGTTGGTGAAAGAGGAGTAATGACATGGTTCTAAAAAGCTGCACTGCAGTAGGTATTAGATGGATAAACATAAGCAAATTTAATCTGTTTCTTAGTTTCATCATGTAGAAAATGAGATGATAATAGTACCTATCTGCTAGACTTATTTTGAGTATAAATTAGTTAATACTTGCAAAGCTTAGAATAGCTTTGGCCCATAATAAAAATCAGAAGAAATATTAGCCAGTATAAGTATTAGTAATGGAGTTTAGGCAATAACAAATAACCACATAAAGTTGAATAATGTAAGTTATCATTCCCATCAATTTTTCATCTTAAATGCTAACTGCTGACCTAGTAACAACAAAGACAAAATTGTTATTAAATTAGGTTATTAAATTTAGGCTCCAGCCTATTTACAAAAAGACTTCAAGTAGGATACTTATGAATAAACTATAAAAACTTTACTTCCCACTTGCAGTTGCATTTGCAAACTCACAAAGCAAACTTGGTGAATTAATTAAGTTATATGATACTTGCTACTTTTTAGTTCTGTTTCCCATTTCTCATTTATATCCAGAGAATACAGAATTAAAGCAGTCTTACAGGAGAATACTAATCAAGAAAGCAATTTCTTACTCAAAAGAAAAATAGTTTATTAAAATTCACATACTAAATTTTGCTGTTATTGTTAGACTGAGTATGTATCTGTACATAAAATCACCTAATAATTTAATCATTTTTTTTACTTATAACCAAACTAGACCACAATATCTTCTACAGAATTTTTCTCCTGACATATGATATAAATGACATTCAGCTCATAAATTGCCAGTATTCATATCTATTATAATTACAATCCTTAAAACTAGAACTACTTTGCACTTATGTAAAAAAATATTAATGGTTATCTCCAAATTAAATCCATCCTTTGAAATGTTTTGTAAAATACAATACTTAAATAGAATATTTTTCCATATGATTTAATTACTTTAAGAGCATAATAAGATTATCTGTTTACAAAAAAATGATATGACCTTATTTTCAAAGAAGGTCTTGGAAGACATCCTTATCAAGTTAAGGTAAAGTCATTAGGGTGGGCCTTAATCCACCTTCACTGGTGTCCTTATCTGAAGAATGAAATTTGGATGCAGATACACACAAAAATAATACAATGTAAAGACACAGGCACAGAAGCAAGTCTGGCTTGTGGCAGCATCACTCCAATCTCTGCCTCTATGAAGCCCAGTTTGGAGTGATGCTGCCACAAGCCAGGAAATGCTAGGGGCTACCAGAAGCTAGATGGCACAGAAGAATCCATCCCTAGAGGCTTTTGAGAGAGCATGACTCTGCTGGCATCTTGATTTCAGACTTCTTGCCTCCGTAACTGAGAGAGAATAAAGCCTCATTATCATTTGAAGCCACCCAGTTTGTGGAACTCTGTTACAGCAGCTCTAAGAAACAAATACAAAAAGATTGTATTGCTGTATACCTTTTAGCATTCAATGCAATAGAAGCAATTACTTTCATACCTGGGGTCTCCCTTAAAAACAACAAGAAGATAAACACATGTGAATAGGTTCCAGATAGAAGCAAAAATAAAATACTCTGAAAATCTTTTCACTGAACTTAAAATTATATAGACACACAAGAAAAGTTATTACATGAGGAGGTACAAAGATTGGTGGATAGGGTACTTGAATTTCTAGAAATACAATTATTTATAATGACATATGGGTTACTTATTATTATGAAGACTAAAACAAAAATGACATCAAAATAACATATTTTCTTTCCCATATTTGTTATATTTAACACTGAATCTATATAAATAAACTTCTATTTACATTTGTGTTAAAACTCCATGATATTGAAACAAAATATGCATTGTATAATATCTAATAGGGACTCCAGGAAAACTCTTGAATCACCCCTTATTGTTGTGATCACAAAGGGATATTGAATTCCTTAAAATGGTAGTCTCACTATGAAAATGGAAATAGAGCCGGGCGCGGTGGCTCAAGCCTGTAATCCCAGCACTTTGGGAGGCCGAGACGGGCGGATCACAAGGTCAGGAAATGGAGACCAACCTGGCTAACCTGGTGAAACCCCGTCTCTACTAAAAAATACAAAAAACCAGCCGGGCGTGGTGGCGGGCGCCTGTAGTCCCAGCTACTCGGGAGGCTGAGGCAGGAGAATGGCGTGAACCCGGGAGGCGGAGCTTGCAGTGAGCTGAGATCCGGCCACTGCACTCCAGCCTGGGCGACAGAGCAAGACTCCGTCTCAAAAAAAAAAAAAAAAAAAAAAGAAAATGGAAATAGAGTGCCAGCTTTGGTTAACAGCTACCAATTCTTTATTTATTTTTCTTCTACTTCAAATTTTGTACGGAAAAAATAGCACTATATTAAGAGGAACTTAGTACGAAAAGATTGAGAACATCCCTCTAGAGAGAAAAACAAAGTCTCTAAAAAATATCCTGATATTACCTAGACATCAAATATTGTCTTCAAAACAGGAAGCCAGCAATAAATAGTTCTGTCTCTTAGATCTGTGAGGGCAATCTTGGGTTTTCTCATATGAACTTTCTTTGGGATTCACATATGGTTCTACATATTAATGAAATAGAAAAATGCAGCAGAAATACCATTCCTCGTGGTTCAGACTTATTCTAAGGCTCTATCCCTAACCTCCTCCCATTGGAATGAAGAGGCTTGGTAATAACAGAATCAGCAGCATATCGTGGAGGCATCTTCCCTACTTGATTTGAAAACTTAGTATAAAACTGCTACAACCAAACAGTATGACATGCTCAGAAGAATAAAATAATAGAGAGCTGGGAAACACAACAGGGAGCCCACAAATAGATCCAAATATATATTGGCAACTTATTGTGTGAAAAGCAAACTTTAGCTTTGTAATGCAGTAGAAATAGAATTACTTGTATAATAACTGGAATTGGTTCAATGGCTGTGCTAAAACAATATCACTGGATTCTCCTTCAGCAATAATGATTATGATATATACTAGATAGAGCAGATTTTAATGCAAAAAGTACAACTAGCAAAGGGCTGGTTGGAGGGAGTGATAAATACACAAAGCACAGAGAATTTTTAGGACAGTGAAACAATTTTGTATAACACTGTAATGGTAGATATATGTCATTATGTACCTTTGTGAAAGCCACTAGAATGTACAAAACCGTGAGTGAATTCTAATGTAAACTATGGAATTGTGTGATAATAATGTGTCAATGTAAGTACATCAATTGTAACAAATGCACCACTCTTCTGTAGGATGTTGATAATGGAGAAGGCTCTGAGTGTATGTAGGAACAGGGGCTTTAGGGAAAATCTCTGTACCTTCTAGTCAATTTTGCTATGAGCCTAAAACTTCTCTAAAAGATATTGTATATATATTTTTAAAAGTACAACTTGGGATAGACAAGTTAAACCAAAATTATAATGAAAACATTGGCATGATTAACAGCATAAGAATTAATAAAATTTAAAAATCATCTTATAGTATATTATGAAGTTTTTTAAAAAAAAGACAATGTGGTATTTCATTGAATACCTGTGTGGTCATGGCCACCAGAGACGGATTACCCAGGTACGCATCTTGGCTATGCTACATACTACCTGTGTGACAGAGGAATAGTGACTTAACTTCCTTTCTTCTCAGTTTCTTTATCTATAAAATAAGGATAATAAAATTCCAACTTTTGGATTTGTTATGAGTATTATGAGTTAATAAATGTAACACACCAGAAAAGTACTTGGCATCTATTTAAGCATTGCACTGTTTGTGTTAGCCTATATATGTTATTACACTAAATTTACCATATGCTTATGTTACTTTTTGCAACAAAAATATTTTATAAATAAGTATTCGTGTGTAAAGATGACCAAGTTATGTAGCTTAAGTGAAGTAATCAATTTGAAGAGCAGAATAATATGCGTTATAAAATGAAACAAAGAAATCTATACGCTATAATACAGGTTTTGAATACTTATATGCAACTATTAAAGCAAGAAAAGGTACATTCTGCAGTATTTACAATGATTACCTTAGTGGGGGTGGAATTTTAAGAATTGAAGAGAGAAACATAAAGGGTTTTTGCTCAGAGGTTTTTGTAGAAATAAATTACTTGCATAAAAAATAACCAAATTTCATCCATATTATTAATATGCCATAAACTTAGCATAATATTGTGAACATATGTTCAACTTTTAAGACAAGACACACTACACAGAAGTTATCCACAAGATAAATGACTGGCAAAGAGATGATTCCTTGGGAGGTACTTCTAACAGTTGGAAGAGTCTGTGGTGTGTTGTTTGCCTTTCTCAGGGGCTCTTCTCATAGAACTGCAACAATTTCTTAAAGACACATTTCATGCATTAATGTGTTCTAAGAAAAGTGCTTAATGTTTTTATCCTTGCATTGCAACAACACTCAATGAGCCAGGTGCCATGTGACACATTGTATATGCATTACATATTTCAACTAACTCAACAATCCTTTAATGTAATCACTGTGTTTATCATTACGTCTCCAGACGAGAAAACTGAGGCTTAAGAGAGTTTAAGTAACTGAGCAAGGCAGGGGTTAATAAAAAGTGGGACCAGTATTCAGATTGAAATCACTGTTCTGTGTTTTAAGATTTTACCCTGGGACTTTCAACTGTCATCTTACTATATGGGAAACATTTTGGGGTCTAAATCTGTCCAAGAGTGGCCTAGGCATCATATCTTGGGTCCTGACAGCCCAAAATACCAGAATTAGATGATCTGGCTTCATGACCTTCTAGAATTTTTTTTCTCCCCCTGTTTCATATTGAAGTTGAAGATCTTCCCATTATGCTTTACACTTCGTTTCTGAATGCCTACAAGTATCAAAAGTGAATATGATGCCAGTTCCAACTGGCTGTAAACAGTAGTAATATAAATAAATTATTTTGTTATTCTGAACTATATATATGTGACTGTGGTTACCTCTCCTTCAATTGATATACTTTCCATATTGTACTTACTCTATTATGTTAGCATGTTGTGTAAATCTACAACATTGATTCCTTCTTAACTAATTCTTAGTTCAATATTTTTATTTCTTATCCCAAGCCTACCTCCTCGAGTTGCTTTGCTGAGTTTGTTTTTTTCTTTCCTTCTTCCTTTCTCCTTTATTAATCTGTTTTATGTGATTTTTGTTGTTGTTGTCTTTGTTACTGACATTTTTCTTTGCTATGCCTTCTTCCTAGTTAGTCTAACTTCAGAAGGTTTAAGTCCTATTTTAGAAAAAATATGGTATTCCACTGATATCCTTAACTGATGCACGTTAAATTGCTGATTTATTATTCTTCTTTATTAATATATAAAAGGGGTAATGATATTACCTAATCAGAGCCTCGTTTGAAGAGCAAATAATATGGCATATGAAAAAGAACTGACATAATGCAAATGAGAATTATATTAATTATAGGAATTGTAATTTACTCATTCAACAAATATTTACTGAGTCCTTACTATGTGCAAGGCATATGAAAGGAACTAGGAACAGAGTGAATATGATTGTTTAAGCATCCCTAGGCATTAAAAAGCTAAGCTTAAAATTGTTTAATTACAATTATGCTGAGTAGAGAATAACTTGACCTGTTCTATTAAAAATAATTTTCCTTGAGAAAAAGACACTTACTGTCATGGGTAGCATTGTGAACCCCTAAAATGCACATGTGGAGTCCTAACCTCCAGAGCTTCAGAACGTGACTTTATGCTGTATTTGTTTTGTATTCGTATTTGGAACCCCTTTAAAGAAGTGATTAAGTTTAAATTGATGACAGCTGTTAGGGTGGGCCCACAATCCAATCTGATTGGTGTCCTTATAAGAAGAGGAAGTATTTACAAAAAGAGAGATGCTAGGGATGTGCACACACAGAAAAAAGATCATGTGAGGAAACAGTGACAGACTACCTGCAAGCTAAAAAGAAAGGCCCCAGAAGAATCCCAAAGTGCTGACATCTTGATCTTGGACTTCTAGCCACTAAAACAGTGAGAAACACATTTCCATTGTTTAAGGCAGTGGTCCCTAGGGTCATGGACTGGTATTAGTCTGTGGCTTGTTAGGAACAGGGCCCCACAGCAGGAAGTGTGCGGCCAGTATTATTGCCTGAGCTCTACTTCCCGTCAGATCAGCAGAAGCATTAGATTATCATAGGAACACAGACCTTATTGCAAACTGTGCATGGGAAGGATCTGGGTTGCATACTCATTATGAGACTCTGAGAATCTAATGCCAGGTGATCTGTCACTATCTCCCATCACCACCCATCTGGGACTGTCTGGTTTCAGGAAATCAAGCTCTGGGCTCCCGATGATTCTACACTATGGTGAGTATGTAATAGTAATGGAAATAAAGTGCACACTAAATGTAATGCACTTGAATCATTCTAAAACCATCTACCCAGTCCCCATGGAAAAATTGTCTTCCACCAATCATATCCCTGGTACCAAAAAGGTTGGGGACCATTGGTTTAAGCTATCCACTGTGCATTTGTTATAGTAGCTCTAGGAACCTAATACACTTACATAATTTTTAAAATGAACATTTTAACTGCTATTTCAGTTAATTCGTGGTCATGCAAGTAACATACAAAGTGCCACTTCCTTGCTGACTTGGTAACTCTGTACCCTAATTATAAAAAAGTACAAAGAGGAGAACACTTAGTTTTCAATCCTGTATCTATTGAGTGGGAAAGTAATCCCAGGTCTTTATTAACAAATAAACAGTGAGTCCTGCAACACTGCATAAAGTAGTTGGTGGATCTGAATTTATTAAGACAGAGATTCCTCAGAAAGTTACTCCTAACGAATGCAAGTTTTAAGAGGGAAGGAGGTGTGAAAACTAACCACATTTCCAAAGTTAGATTCAATCATTCTTGTAAATCACCTCTAATGGTCTCTTAAGGGGCATACATATGCAATTCAATCTCATATTTTTAGCAGTGATCCCTTTAATTTGTAAACCTTTAATAATGGTAATACCAGAAAGACATCACAAGGGGAAATCCTGATTGACTTTAATATCAACAGCATTCAATCCTAGAGCCATATTTAGCTATGTTGACATGTTTACCTTGTCACTTTTTTTAGTATTCTTGATATAAGCTTATTTGATTTACACACTTTTAATAGCTCATCAGGTACAATTGTGACTGAATGCTGCATAAAATTGAAATACAGTAATTAGATATTAGGCAAAATCTTACAAAAGATGACTTATTTTCACATATACATGTTAACATGTCTGAAATCAAAATAGATGGGTTGAAATATCTGCTTCTTAAAATATAAAAAAATAGCTTTTCAAATAAGTTTTACTGAATGAAAATATTAAAAACAATGATACTTAAACCCCCCTTTTTAAAAGAAACATTTAAAAATTTCCAAGCTGTAATATCTTTGTTGGATTCAGGACTATAAAAAACTAAATTCAAGGAAGCAGGCTGACTGCTCCGTTAAAATAACATTTTTTAAGGCAGTAAAAACTTTATCAAGTATTGTACTTTCAACCTAAATTTCTGTATTACATTTGATTGTTACTTTAGAATGTAAATGTAGGTGATTAGTGTAGTTTTGCATTTGTACATTTGGGTATAGTTGGCCCTTGAACAACATGGGTTTCAATAGCATAGGTTCAGTTTGTGCACAGAGCTTTTTCAATAAATACATTGAAAAATATTTTGTAGATTTGTGACAATTTGGAAAAAAATTTGCAGATGAACCATGCAGACTGGAAATAGCAAAAAAAAAAAAAAGTTAGATACATCATAAATGCATAAAATATACTTTTTTGATCATTCACTATCATAAAATATACAAAAATATATTGAAAAAGTTAAAATTTTTAATTTAAAAGTGTATGCAAATCTATTGAAAGAGTTAAAACTTTTAAGTTAACTTAAAAACATATGCAAAACCTATGCATACACTTAGCACATGGTGCTATTTGCAGTCCAAAGAAATGTAAACAAATGTAAAGATGTAGTATTAAACCACAATGTATAACATTCACTATAGTGCATAACATACTAGTATAATAATTTCATAGCCAACTCTCATTGCTATTGAAATAAGCTCAAGTGTTATGAGCATGTGCTTAAAATGCCATGTGATGATTACTGTCTCTACATGAAGAGTTCATCTCTCTAATAAAATATGTATGATAGTAAAAGTGATCTCTCATGGTTCTTGCATATTGTTTATTATGTTGAATGGAATACCATAAACCTTGGATAAAACCAGGCGACCCATTTGAAGTGCCACTAGTGATGCTGGAAGTCTTCCCAAGAAGCAGATAAAAGTCATGATATTACAAGAAAAAATTGAACTACTTGATATCCACTATAAATGGAGGCCTGGAGCTGTGGTTGTCTTCCACTTCAAGATAAATGAGTCTATCATTAAGGATCAATGTAAAAAAAGAAATGAAAATTAATGAAGCTGTTCCTGTAACTATACAAGCAAGTACAAAATACCTTGTACTTTTTGCAAATATCTTTTTATCTTGTATTAAAAATATAGCTTTTACATGGGTGCAGAATTGCTAGAAAAGAACCTACCTAGACTCTAATACGATTTGAGAACAAGTGAAGTCATTATCTTACAAGGAAGGGGAAAGATCTAAAACTCTCGAATTTAATCCAAGCAAAGGATGGTTTGATAATTTTATAAAGGTTTGATATACAGAATGATATCAGGAGAAGCAGCATCTGCCAACCAAGAGGCAGCAAACAAGTTCCCAGATGCCATTAAGAAAATCAGTAAGAAGGAAAGAGCTATCTGCCTGAACAGATTTTTAATGCAGACAAAAGTGCCCTACTCTGAAAAAAATACATATTCTGAAAAATAACATTTATTACTAAGGAAAAGAAGCAAGGCCCAGTAATAGGATAACTCTACTGTTTTGTACAAGTGAAGTTGGGTTTATTTTGAGGACTGCCCTTACCTATAAAACTACTAATCCCCAAGCCTTGAAGGCAAATATGAACACGAGTTGTCAGTCGTTTGGTTGTACAAAAAGGCTGGGACAATGAGAACTCTTTTTCTATATTGGTTCCATTGATAGTTCTTGAATCAGGAAGTACCTTTCTAATAAGGGACTGCCTTATAAAGTTCTTTTGATGTTGGACAATGTCCCAGGCCACCCAGAACCCCAAGAGTTCAATACTTAAGGTGTTGAAGTGTTCTACTTGCCCCCAAACACAGTATCTCCAGTTCAGCCTCTAGATTAAGGGTCATGGAGACTTTTAAGACTCATTGTACACAGTATTCTATGGAAAATATTGTCAATGGTATGGAAGAGAATCCTAATAGAGAGAACATCATGGAAGTCTGGAATGATTATAGTATTAAGGATGATACCATCACTATAAAAAATTCACGAATTCCATCCAGTCTGAAACAGTAAATTCCTCCTAACAAAACTGTCCAGATGTTGTGCATAACTTCACAGGATTTACAACAGAACCAATCAAGGAAATCATGAAAGAAACTGTGGATGTGGCAACAAATAAAAAAGGAGGGAGGTGAAGGGTTTCAACATAGGGATCTTGGAGGAATTAAAGAGCTAATAGACACCACATCAGATAAATTAACAGAAAACAACTCAGTGGAGATGAGCGCTTTTAAACGAGTTCCAGACAATGAGGAAAAAGATGGAGAAGAAGCAGTGCCAGAAATCAAATTAACAATAGACAACCTGACAGAAGGTTCCAATTATTCAAGACTATTTTTGACTTATTTTGTGACATGGATACTTCTAGGAATAGGACACTGAAAATAAAGCACATGGTGTAAGAAAGATTGGTATGGTATCAATTTTTAGATACATTTTTAGAGAAGAGAAAAAGCAAAACAAGTCAGGCGAAAATTATGATGTATTTCTGTAAAGTTACACTGAATGTGCCTGCCTCTCTGTATTAGTCCGTTTTCAGGCTACTGATAAAGACATACATGAGACTGGGAAGAAAAAGAGGTTTAATTGGATTTACAGTTCCACATGGCTGGGAGGCCTCAGAATCATGGCGGGAGGTGAAAGGCACTTCTTACATGGTGGTGGCAAGAGAAAATGATGAAGAAGCAAAAGCAGAAACCCCTGATAAACCCGTCAGATCTCTTGAAACGTATTCAATATCACTAGAATAGCACGGGAAAAGATCAATCCACCTGATTCAATTACCTCCCACTGGGTCCCTCCTATAAAACATGAGAATTCTGGGACATATAATTCAAGTTGAGATTTGAATGGGGTTGCAGACAAATCATATCACTCTCCTGCCTCCCCTTCCACCTCCTCCACCTATTCTGTTCTGCCACCCTAAGACAGACAGACAAACCCCTCCTGATCTTCCCCCTCCTCTGCCTTTTCAATGTGAAGATGATGAGAATGGAGAGATGAGAATGAAGAATTTTATGATGATTCACTACCACTTAATTAATAGTAAATATATTTTCTCTTCCTTATGATTTTCTTAATAATGTTCTCTTTTCTCCAGGCTATTTTATGTAAGTATACAGTGTGTGTGTGTGTGTATCTCAAACAATTATTTATTAAATGACTCTGTTGTCAGTAGGGCTTCTGGTCAACAGTAGCCTGTTGATAGTTAAGTTTTTGTATAGTCAAAATTTATGTATGGATTTTCAACTGCACAAGGTGTCAGTGCCCCTAGATCTTGTGTTGTTCAAGAGTCAACTGTATTAGAAATCAGAATTTGGGTATCTCTATTTCTTCTATTTACTTTTCTTTTTACACTCACCAGCTTACTTCTAGGACAAACACCTATTTAGCTTTGAGGATAAAATGTTTCAGTTGAAAATATTTGGCAGTTTTTGGAGTAAATTAGGTTCACTATTTATCAATGAGGATAAACACATCAATTTATGAAATGATTTTAAGTGAGAAGCCATGGCTCTTATGTGAATCTACAAGCTATTCACATATGGAAAAAAAATCTTGTTTTGGTATTTTGTTATACAATTTTTCTTTTAATAACTAAGAGAGAATATATAAACACACACACACACACACACACACACATATATGGCAGGGTGATAGGGTGTTATAAATTTGCAGGCAGAAGATTGTGGCCAGTGGCCAATTGCAATACGGGTTGAATATGTTTCATTTTAAAGTAAAGTGTTTGTGGTAGCTCATGCCTGTAATCTCACCAGTTTGGGAGGATCACTTGAGCCCAGGAACTGGAGGCTACAATGAGCTTACATGTGCCACTGGATTGTAGCCTGGGTGATAGTAAGAACCCTGACTCAAAAAAACAAAATAAAGAAAAGATTTCCACTTATTTGCAATAATGTTGTCTCCTATGCTACTTTTTATTCCTCTTGCTAAATCCCAGTTTTCCAAACAATGGCCACGAATCGGCATTCCAGTCTTGCTGCCCCTGCACTCTGATGTGTGACTAATTCCCTACCTTCTAAAAATGTGTGCAGTAACCATTTGAACGTCAATGTACCTGCTCTGTTCTGCCTTATTATAAGGTTTAAATTCTTTGCTGTCTTCAAGAACACTCAATTTAAAGATATTCTCACCTTGTTTGCAACATTTTAATAAAGACTTGAGCTAATGGGTTTTGTGTTCTGTCTTTTCGTGTATCAGATTTTCACTACTGAAAAGTATGAAAGGGCTGAGAAAGTGGGAGAGCATGCTCAAGAAAAAAGAGAGAGCCAACTTTCAGCTCAAATACTCCCACAATACATATTCTACTAATAGAAGGCTTATTTTCATTAATACTTCTAAAATAAATTAAATGCATAACGTATTCAAAGTAAGTAAGCCTGATTGGCCACAGGCTTCATTCATACTTCAACTATTTTCTTTTTTTTTTTTTTTTAAACTTTTATTTTAAGTTCAGGGGTAAAAGTGCAGTTTTGTTACATAGCTAAACTTGTGTCATGTGGGTTTGTGGCAGAGACTATTTCATCACCCAGGTATTAAGTCTAGTACTCATTAGTTATTTTTCATGATCTTCTCCCTATTCCAACTCTCCACCCTCAGAAAGGCCCCAAACACTTCAACTGTTAATGGAGTACCTATTTTTGCTACTGCATATATTAACCAGTCAAGCAAATCCATTGGAATATTTAAGGAACGGCGACTTCCTTTGGAATGAAAATTAGGCAAAAAAATGAACATTCTAGGCAAAATAATCAAACAAGACACAACCACAGGATGTGAAAGTGACAAGCAGTATAGTGCAGGATGCAAAGGCAGAAAACATCCAAGATTCGAAATTGAGAAAACTGTCTTACTGCTCAGCTCTACCTTTGACCTGGTATATGCAACTGGTGCATGAATGAACACAGAAACAAATTTCTCTTCTGTAAAATAAAATAAAAAAATCTTAATTACTCTCGCTACCCAAAATGTTATGATTCTGGAATATCTAAGAATGTAATGTAGGAAGGCAAAGGGAAAGCAAACATATTAGATTTACCAACAAGTTATTTATGTCCAGAAGCTTTAAGAAAGTGCAAATGACAAACCAAAAAATGAATATTGTGAGTCACTGGTCCTGGAATTAAATATTACAAAAACATTTTTTAACTTTACAGATAGTAGATTGGCATTATGAATACTCAATTAGTTTAGTACTCCCACTCAAAAAAATTAAAATATAGTAACTTTTTCCAGCTTCATTATGCAGAAGTGGGAGACATAGCAAATATGTGGAAAAGTTATATTTCTCTGTGCTCTATAAATCTATAGTATCACAAACTTTGTTTTCACTAAAGTTTTCAAACAATCACATTTTTAGACCATATCTCCAAGAACCATATGGTTCTACAATTCAGTGCCAAGAATTCTTCCTCTTCCCAAAAATTATGTTATTCAACTTTGGGGGACAAAAGCTGAGAGAGAGAGAGAGAGAGAGAATGTGTTCTCTTGCCTGCTAATAAAATCATTTCCTGGTTTCCAGGGGCCATGAAATAAAGTAGCTTTCTGAACTACACAAGGAAAACAGTGCTTCACACAAGATATTAATGAACATTACTGTGGGAAGAGGCAAAAGCTAACTGCAATGTACCTCCCTAACAACTCTGAACTTCACATGACCTTATGAGTGATTTTATTACCATGCTTGAGGTCCACTGGAGTCCTTACATAACTGGCATAATACAATATTGGGCAGTAAGTAATTAAACAATAATGTGTTCAGGGAAGAACTTAAAGCTACACAGTAAACGCATGATGCTGAGAAAATGCAGGAAGCTATTTTCAGCTCAGACTCCTACTAGAAAGAGGCTCTTGGTCACCAAGTATCTTGGACAGCTTCCATGTCATGGCCACGGCTCACTAAGGACAAAACTATTGGCAGAAAATTACCGATGTTATGGAAACAAGACAGCCTGGAGTTTATTTAAGTATATCCATATATTACATATTTCTTGTTTTCAGCACTATTTTCAACACATGCTGCATGAGGCCCTACACTAAAGAATCTCTTAAGTTCCTGTTAAATTTAGATATCTGGCCAAGGAGAGTTCTCCCTATTGGAGTTTGCATTGTGATGTCTTGTTTGGATAAAATCATGGAACTGACACTGCTTATAAAGTTGTGCCTAAAGAAAGGGTTATTGCTGTCTCAGGATATTGATTGCATATCTCACCTGGAAACCCCTCACACAATTCTGTGGTGGTTTAGCAATTTCATTATAATCAGGAAACAACAGACACCATACTACCAGTTTAATATTAACTTTCCTTATTATATTTTCATTCATATTATTGTCATGCTTTTTTGAAACTGATTATTCTGTTTTCTACAGCTTCCTAACAGGTTAGGAAAGCACACCTGGAAGTTAGTACTGTATAATTCTTTATTTAAAGCATATAATTTGATAGCATGTGAAATTTAGATGACAGTTTTAAGTAAAATTAATCATAAAAATTACATCTGATATTTATTTTTATGTGCAGATTGTATACTCAGATGTTTTACATTAGTGATTATGTTAAGTTATCACATCAGCCCTAAGAGGAAGGTATTCCTAGTTTCCTTATTGTGTAGGTAGGAAATCTGAGAATTTGACAACTTGAGTAATTTGTTAAGGTGATGCTGGTGGTAAGTAATGATGAATCTAAACCTCTTGAGACAGACTCCACAGTCCATAAACTTATCACTAATTAAGAAGAAACAAAAGTCATTCTCTTTCTAATTTTTGGTATTTAATTAGTAAGCTGGAACAATTACCAGCAATTTGGGATAGAAGTTTTTTGTTCTGATAATCATAGTAAATATTTACTGAGAATCAGCATTGAACTAAGCAATTTCAATATAGTAACAAATATTCTCACAAGAAGCACATAAAGTAGAAACTATTTTTTGTAGTTCCTGTACAAATAAACAAAAGCATAGAGATTAAAAGAAACTTGCCCAAGGTAACATAAGGCTTATCCAGTGGAAATGGGATTAAAACTCAGCAGTCTGGCTCCTGTACCCCTGTGCTTGCCCCTTCACTGCAATGCCTCCAAGAAGCAAACAAAACACAACAAAAAGTGACAAATTCCCAATTCAAAATATTTACAAAAGATCTAGTTACTAGCCACATACGATTTAGGAAGAGCAAGTTTATTTTAAAAACACTTTTTTTTTTCTTAAAAAGCTGGACACAGTGGCTCATGCGTATCATCCCAACATTTTGAGAGGCTGAGTTGGGAGAATCGCTTGAATCTAGGAGTTTGAGACCAGCCTGGGCAACATACTGAGACCGCTCTCTCTACAAAAAATGAACAAAATTAGCTGGGCGTGGTGGTGCATGCCTGTAGTCCCAACTACTTGGATCGCTGAAGTGAGAGAATCACTTGAACCCAGGAAATTCAGCCTGCAGTGAGCTGTGAATCCATCACTGCATTCCAGCCTAGACAACTGAATAATACCTTGTCCAAAAAATACGATAATAAATAAAAACATGTTTTTTCTAATGTTGAAGGAACATAAGTATATTAACAATATTAGTTGCCATTTATTGAGAAATACGAGATTTGCATAAGAAATAAAGGTTAGGAAAAAGTTTTAAAAAATGACTTAATGTTACAGAGTTAATATTTAGAGGTGATGGAATCCAAATCTAAGTAGATAGATACACAGATAGATAGGTTTGTAAAAAATATATACACAGATTTGTATAAATAAGTATATATGTACATATACATATTTAGATATGTATGTACATACTTATATGTATATACACACATATACACATACACATACATTAAGCAAGTACTAAAGCTAGGTTACTCTGGTGTAGATGCTAAAAATAAGATAGAAAACCTGGAGAGGCCGGGCGCGGTGGCTCAAGCCTGTAATCCCAGCACTTTGGGAGGCCGAGACGGGCGGATCACAAGGTCAGGAGATCGAGACCATCCTGGCGAACCCGGTGAAACCCCGTCTCTACTAAAAAATACAAAAAAAAAAAAAAACTAGCCGGGCGGGGTGGCGGGCGCCTGTAGTCCCAGCTACTCGGGAGGCTGAGGCAGGAGAATGGCGTAAACCCGGGAGGCGGAGCTTGCAGTGAGCTGTGATCCGGCCACTGCACTCCAGCCTGGGTGACAGAGCGAGACCCCGTCTCAAAAAAAAAAAAAAAAAAGAAAAAAGAAAACCTGGAGATTATGCCTGGGTCCCACCAGAAATGGAGGAATCCCATCTGAGTCTTTTGCATTGAACAGGGACTCTGTAATTGTCTCACACTGGCAGCTTTCCCTGGCTTCCAGCAGAAGGAAACATATCTTTGAATGAAATGATTCCTAATTAGACTGTTGGCATTCTCTCATATTGACTTCTAACAAATATGAGCTCACAGTAGAAAACTGAAAATATATAAAGAAATAAGCGGGCATATGTGATAATCAGCAGAGAAATACCAACAAGTAAATGTTAAAACTGTAAAGACGTCAAATATTGTAACTATCCACAGCAGAAAACAAAATAAATACATATAAATAGATAGAAATTTTAAAGTAGCAGAGATAGATAACAGGAAATCATAAATAAAAGATAACATATAAAAAGTCAAATATACATTTTAGAAATAAAAACATAGAAATGTTAATGGATAGGTAAACAGTACAACAGATCTAAAAGGGGAGAGAGTTAATTGGAAGATTGGTCAAAGGCATAAGAGACAGGCAAGTCAATGAAACTTGGGAGAGAGGATAAAAGACATGGAAAACAGAATAAGATAATCTAACGTGTGTCCGACTGAAATCCCAAAGGGAGAGAATAAAAGTCAGGTTATATCTTGACTAGATAATCATGTAGCAATTCCCATAACTAATGGAGACCTGCAAACAGTGATATCAAAGCCTTATGTATGTAAACCAACATGAATAAAAGTCAACAATTCTTAGCCAATTATAGTGCAGCTACAAAACAGCAAAGATGAAGTGTAGATTTGAAGACCAAGTGTGAGGGAAAGGGCATGACAGACAGATCACTTACAAAAGAAATACAATTAGCCTAAAACCAGGTTTCTCAAGCAATAGAAACTGAAAGACGGAGAAATAATATCTTCTAAATGCTAATAGAAAATAACTGCAAATCCAGAAATGTATATCCAACAAAATTATCATTATTATTATTATTATTATTATTATTATTATTTTGAGACGGAGTCTCGCTCTGTCGCCCAGGCTAGAGTGCAGTGGCGCGATCTCGGCTCACTGCAAGCTCCACCTCCCGGGTTCCCGCCATTCTCCTGCCTCAGCCTCCCAAGTAGCTGGGACTACAGGCGGCCGCCACCGCGCCCCTCTAATTTTTTGTATTTTCAATCGAGACGGGGTTTCACTTGGTTAGCCAGGATGGTCTCGATCTTCTGACCTCGTGATCCACCCTCCTCAGCCTCCCAAAGTGCTGGGATTACAGGTGTGAGCCACTGCGACTGGCCCAAAATTACCTTTTAAGTACGTAATACAAACATCTTTAAATTAAAAGAAAAACTGAATATTTACTAAAATATACTTTATATTAAGAATGGTCAAATAATGTGTTATAGGAAGGAGAATTCTGTTCCTCATCCAAAAATAAATCAAAGAGAATCCAATAACCTGGAGAAGTTATTTGCAACATATAGTTGTCAAAAAATTATTATAAAACATACAAAAAATACTAAATATATCAGATAAAATACATCTCAAGAGAAAAAACTTCCTATGTTTCAAAATGGATATTTCAAGATATATATACATATTTTAAATCAATATCTTAAGATAGATATTCATGTCCAATAAACATATGAAAAGTGTTCCATCTGATTTGTAATCAGGAACATAAAAATTAAGATCATAATATTATATAATTGTTACACCCAAGATTAGAATTTAGAAGACAAATAATGTGAAGTATTGATGAGGATGTGGATCCATAAGAATGCTTTCATATTTCTAAAAATAATGTGAACCATTAGAAAATATTTGAATAAAAAATTCTTGCATGTTCTCTTTTAAGGATGAACACATGTGCATCTTATAATTCAACCATTTCACTTCTTTACTTTCTGTAGCAGCAAGCCTCCTTGAAAGAAGAGTTAGCTATATTCCCCTTTCCCATTTCTTTCAATTCTCTATCAAAACCAGTTCCGTTGGGACTTTGTCTTCATTACTCTATAACACCTGCTCTTGCTAAGGTCAACAATGATTTCCTCATTGTTGATTCTGATCATTAACTCTAAACCTTTAGTTTGAGAGGTTTAGTTTTCTCACCAGCTCATTGGTTGCTTCCTTTCATCTCCTTTGCTACGTCTTCCTATTTCTCCAGACTGAATGCTAGAATACCTCAGAGAACTGTCCTTGCCCCTCCCCTCTTCTCCATCAATGTTCACACTCTTGATAATCTGATCCAAGCTCATGGTTTGAAATTCAATCTATACATTCACAATTATATTAGGCCTAGATCACTGTCTTGGAATGTTTAATTATATATATTTAACTTAACTCTTACATTGCTTTGGAAACCTATCCTTGCACCCCTCCCCATGTATGTTCCATTTATACAGCCTAAAAGCCGCAAAGTTATCCTTCACTCTTCTCTCTAGCACACTGCACATCAATCGGTCAGAAAATCCTGATGACACTCACTTCAAAAGATAGTCAGAATCCAACCACATGTCATCGCTCTTCTATCACTGTATGAGGCAGCACCATCTCTTATCAGGATAATGGTAACAGCTCTCAATCATTTTCTTCACTTTTAACTTTGTTTTCTTCCTTTGTTCTATGAAATAGCCAGAAGGACTCTTTTAGAATGTAATAATTATGTACCTCTCTGGGCAACACCCTGTAATGGCTTCCCATTTAACTCAGAGAAAAATCTAAAACACTTACAGTTAACTGTAAAACCTTAAGTGATTCCATCATTTAAGGTTACCTCCACATCATCTTACTCTGCTGTGGTCTCTTTGCTGTTTTCACACACCAGTCATGGTCCTGCCTTAGGGCTTTTCACCAGCTGTCCCCTCCTGAACTTGTCTTCCTTCAAATATTTATATGGGTAACTCCCCACCTCCTCCGTGTTTTTTTCTAAAATGTAACCTTCTCCATGAAGCCTATGCTGGCCTCCTCATTTAAAATTCCTCACCTCTTTTTCATTCCTGGAACCCCTAGGACTCCTTATACCTGCTCACTATTATTTTAAAATTCTATAACATTTATAGTCTTGTAAAATATAATTGCACCTTTTTATGTTTGTTTTGGGTCATCTATCAGTTAGAATATATGCTTGATGTGTCTGGGATCTTTGTCTTTTATGTTTATCAAAGTAACTTAGAACACTATCCAGAGAGTAAGGGCTCAACACATGTATTCTAAGTAAATAATTGGACTACACTATTTGGTATGTTCTCTAGAGAAACCGTTATTCAGATGCAGTGTTGATAATAGCAGGTGTGCTTGTAAAAGCAAAACACCAGAAATGACCCAAACGTATATTGACTTTTAGAAAAGGTGCTGCCTAGAAGTGCCAACTCTTCTGTAGGTATTTTATCTTGTCACATGTTGCTATTCATTTCAATGACACTTCTGTCCTTATTTTCAAAGGTCTGCATTTATAATCTTTTAATTAGCTGTCTGACTAAAATCTATTTAATTTAGCTTTCAGTTAAATTCGGTATGAAAGATGAGAACTTCCTGCCCCATCCCTCACCAGGATTGTTCAACTGTGGTCCGTTTTAAGTATAAAAATACATGAGAATCTTCTGTTTCTTCAAAGTAAGTAATAATGAATACAGCATCATCAAATGACAGCTTTTCTTTTTGTTTTTAAATTAAAACCATAACCCCTAAATAATGTATTTTAACATTGCCAGCACCCTAAAATCTACCTTTATTTTCATATTTATACTTTGATGCCCTATTATCATTGCATCTTGCCCATTTGCAAGGGGGAAGGGTCCTCAATGTTTGAATTGAATGTTATTTCTTTCTTTCTTCCCAATCATTTACATATCCCTGAGTCCTTGTAATGGTGACAGCACACATCTAGGGGCTAAAAAGAATATAGAGTTAAAATATAGAGTTTATGGAAAGAAGTTCTATAAGTGAAGCTTTTCTAATTTGGAAAGCCTGATGCAAATTAATTATCATGCAGTGCTTGAAAAAAATGTATGAAATTTTACACAAGTTACAAGTATATTGTTTTTATCAGTGGCTCATTCTTAAAGAGTCTTGAGTATGCTTTTCATCTTGTTTTGCAGGGAAACCTTGAGGTGAGAGTGTAAATGCTCTTTAAGCAGTAGTACTTGAATTGCATAGATAATGATATTGTCTTAAGTTTGTTGGTAGAATTTTTGTCTATTCATTTGATATTGTGCTGGATTCATGGTTGAATTTTGATGTTTTTCTAATATGTAGGTAAGTTTAATTTTTTTTTATTTAATTATCATTTTTTGGGGGGGAGGGGGATAGAGTCTTGCTCTGTTGCCCAGGCTGGAGTGCAGTGGTGTGGTCTCAGCTCACTGCAACCTCTGCCTCCTGGGTTTAGGCGGTTCTCCTGCCTCAGCCTCCCGAGTGGCTGGGACTACAGGCTCCACCACTACGTCCAGCTAATTCTTTGTATTTTTGGTGGAGACAGGGTTTTGCCATATTGGCTAGGCTGGTCTTGAACTCCTGACTTCATGATTTGCCCACCTCGGCCTCCCAAAGTGCTGGGATTACAGGCATGAGCCACCACGCCCGGCCAGGTAAGTTTCATTTGTATGTATTGTCCTGTGATTAATGGACCAGTGAATGATGATTGTGATTGTTGGGATTGTCTTACTAGCCTCATTTGGCAAATTTTGATTATCCCTTGTCCATTATACACATTCCACCTTTTTTTATTAAAGGAAAAACTACTCTTGATGTAAAGATGTTTATTTTTTGCTAATAATGAGTTGGTATTAATTCCTAAGTACATAAAGTTTGCCATAGAGTATCAAAAAAATATAGAGTTTATAAAAGCCTTAAGATAGTGATTTAAAATAAACATGTAAAACGATTAGAATAAAATATTATTCAAACTCTCTCATTTTCAAAGCAGGTATCACAACAAGTATTGGGTCAGTAAATTTTTCTTGACTAAAGTTATCAAACCCCCAAAAAGTACTATAAAATTTATTTTTATTTATATTAAAACTGGGGTCCATGTCCAACACTTCCTTAATAACTGGATTACAGAAGGAAGGCATGTTAGAGACAGGAAACCAACAGATACTTAGATAAAATACAATAAGTTTTAGGCAAGGATAAAAGAAAAGCATGAATGCAAAACACAGGAATAAAGTTCAGGACAACAGAGATTCAGGTGACATACATACTGTTGTTGTCCTTTTAACTTTTTAGATTCTACAGGCACCTACCTCATTTCCATGAACACTTGTACCTTTGTTTAGCTAAAGATCTTAGAATTTGTGTTAATGCATTGCTAGCTCTGACATCTCTAATGTTAAACTTAAATCACATGTTCCAACCCTGTCATTTTCAAAACAAGAAATGCTTCCATGATCAGGTATTGAAATGTCAATTTACAATTTATAGTTTTTAGAAAAGGTTTTTTGTTTGTTTGTTTGTGTTTATTTTTTAAGGAAAAGCCAAAATACACAAAAGTATTCAAAAATCTTTGTTAACTACTGTTTCTTGTCTTTCTTTTACTTTGTGTGTTTGACAGCATTTTTTTTCCCAGAAAAAAATTCACCAAGAGGATTATATCAAAAGTAAAAAAAGAATTAAAAAAACTTAAATACACATATACTGAAAATGACAAAACACCAGGAATATCTCTTTTGTGACATAGTTTAACTAATCAAAGAAATACAGGAAGAATCAAGATTAATTCTTCCCGGGTTGCCTTTAAATATAGCCTATTTTTAAAGACAACACTCAAAGCAGAAAATTTTAATTTTGGTTAGAATACTGAGTTAGAACTTAAAAAAGTTAATTTCTTCTATTTTTTTCTCCTCATTCACCAAAAATGTATCTTGGGAAAAAATAAGTTGCAGTTCTAATGAAAGAAAACAAAATTTTATGTATATATATATATATATGTATATATATATATATTCATAAAATTAAAAGTTAGAGAGCTGAAGAATTAATGTAAACAAACCACTTCATAATGAAGTATTTCTGCCACTTACAGATTTGAGGAATTGCAGGACATTTTAATATTGTGGCTGTTGATGGTAATTAATATTGCTACTTCAGTTTTATAGAAATAGCTTCATCCATTTGTCTATAATTTTAAAACAATCTCAATCTATATTTTAAAGACAATCTATAATGTTTGGATTTTGTCTGGAAATGCATGAGTGGTACTAAGATATTTTATCTTTTTTAGTGGATTATGTCAGTTGTTAAAAAGAAAAAAGGAACACAATGAAAACTGCCTTTAGCTTGGAATTAAAGTGGAAAATTTTAAATGGCCTTTCAGACACTAACTTTTCCACATCCTAAAAGGATTTATGATATAATGTCTAATAGTGCTACTGCAGTACTTAATACCACATAATTCATACCCATAACAAAGCGAATGACTTTAAAATACCAAAAAAAAGATTACACAGCTCGGACCACTGGATCAAAACCTTTACTGCAACCCTTGAAGATAGAAAAATACTTCTCCATGAGAAAATTACTTTTGCATGGATCATATTTGGCACCTGGTTTGCTGTTTTTCACTGTATTTGGATCAATGGTAACTTGAAAAGAAATATAGACATAACTTAAAAATGCCCAAGTATATAAAAACTTATTTTCTAAGTACTATAAGACTGTCAGCAAACACTAAAGTATTGACTTTCTCATATTTCAAACATTTCACATTATTTTATCATTTCACATTTTCTGATAAATATGATACAGATATCACTTCAAAAATGTAATTGTTAACCTCAGAATTTAATATAATATTTAATTTTATCAGAATCTTTTAGAATAAAAGTATATACTCATGAATTTCACCTGCCTGACTGGATGAAATATCATGCATATTAAATACAACATATTAAATTATAACTGTTACACAAATTGTATAATTTATAAAATTATGTGGATGAACAGGTAGTCATTGACATAATTTTAAAAATCACTCTCAGTGAAGTTTTTGTTAAGGGAATGTTTCAAAAGCTCCAGTCTTTGTTAAAATAATAAAAATGGACACATATTAAAAAATGGCCACGTTGAAATTTCATATGAGGTAGGGAATATGCTTTAAAATTTTTTGAAACTATATATTTACATTATATAGAAGTAAAGATGATAAAAAGAGCAGCATCTTTGAAACATGTTCTTATCCAAATCTACATGATTAAAATCAGTTTATTTATAGGTGACATTAATGTATAAATTAGATATCATCATAAAAACAAAAGTACACCAGATAAAAATCATTCTCAAGAGTAAATTTCAGATAAGTTTGTTAATTTTAAGAAACATATGAAAGGAAAAATATTGATTTAGTGGCAAACAAAAATAAAAATTTGTCCCTATTACCAAAACTTCTTAAAATAGGAGGAAGCAAAGTTGAAGTTACAGACTTTTTTTTTTTTTTTTAATTAGAGACAGTGTTTCACTCTGTCACCCAGGCTAGAGTACAGTAGCATGATCATAACTTACTGTAACCTCAAAACTCCTGGGCCAAAGTAATCTCCCCTTCTCAGCCTCCTTAGTAGCTAGGATTACAAGGGCACACTACAGCACCTGGCTAATTTTTTTTTTTTTTTTTTTTGGTAGAGACTGGGTCTCACTTTGTTGCCTAAGCTGGTCCTGAACTCCTGGTCTCAGGCAATCCTCCTGCCTGGGCCTTCCAAAACTCTGGGATTAGAGGTATAAGCCACCAACCCTGATCTTTTGTGTATTTGTTTTAGAGTTAATAACATAAAATTAAGTAAATGAATACTTAAAATGAGAACAAAACATCTAAAGAAAACGATGATTTCACAGTCTTAATCTTTGAATTAATTCACATAAAAAATTCAGAAACTTTTACTAATTGGATTTTAATGACCTCTATTACATCATTATGTTCAGAGTTTAAAAAAGTAATGTCTAGTAAGGAAACAATACAACATTCTCTGGTTTTATTTGTTAGCATTTTGGAATACTTTGACAAACCTACACTTTTAAACTGTAATATTGAATCATGTAAAGCTGCCATTTTTATAGGTGAAAACAATACTTTCTAAGTCAACCCTAATTCTATAAAAGAAGCATTTGAAAACCTACAACATAGCTGTTCCAAATTGTGTCTCCATAGCCCTTGCTTCAGAAGTATTTGAAAGTTCAGTTAAATGATCAGAATTAGCTATGAATATAATTTTATAAGCATAACATATGTCAAGCTATACATAAAATCATGATATATGAATAATTTTAATAATAATGTATTAACTCAATTGAATATTTTAGCAACAAATTGATAATACTAATAGTAATAAAAATAAATATTTATATAAACTTGCTTTCAAAGTACCTTAGAAAAAGTTATGTTATCTCTAACAAGGTTGGAAAACAGGTATTATTTTCCATTCTCCTGTTAAGTTTCCCTATAAAATCTCTTTAAGTAGCTTCACCCTCTATCACCTTTTTTAGTACTAATCCAACTTCTGTTGGAAGATGAAGACCTAAATCTCCTCCAAACCACTTCCCTAACCCTAACCAATCTCACCTTTGACCCTCCAGGCTACCAACTTTCTCATCTTTATCTTTTCCCATTCATCATGTATTATGTATACTCTTCTCTCTAATTTGGAACCATGTCTTTTCATCACTGATAATACATTTCCATATCTACCTCAAGATCATGGTCTCGAATCACAGGTTTGAAAGCCTAGTAATTAAAGTCTTCCAAATAATGATTGAACAGTATAGTCTTTGAGTACAATTTTGAGGGTTTCCCCAATGCTAACATACATAGCATGAATAAAGGACTTGGTTAAGCCTATTTTTAATTCTCAGATAAGAAATCTACAGGCAGATTAAGTGAAAACATTTGTATATAATATAAAGAAACACATGGATAGGTAAGTGTTTTCAATCATCTTGATTTTGTAAAATGCACCTTCAAAGCAAAGCCTTTGTAGATTAAAAATTATGGTGATGATAATAAAAGTCTGAAAATGCTAAGATAATAAATAAGCATTAGCAAAAGTATTAATAATAAAATTTTAGCACAAATTAGGAGAGCTCTCAAAGTACCAATAAACCCCAAATTCCTGAAGAAATTTTACTGATAAGGAAAAATAATTTTATATAAATAATAGTATTACTCTCAGCCTTTTGAGGACAACAACCATGTGTAAATATGACGCATTTTCATATATACCCTTGTAAATTGATGGGATTGAAAATACATTGAAAAACTTGACTTTTCTGTTTCAATGTATTTTTCATTATTTCAGTCAGAAAACTCTTATGAAACCTCTATTAGAATCCAGATACTGTACTCAGCATTAAGGATACCAAAAGTAAAAACAATAAAGTCCCTATTCATAAAAAGAAAAATAAGCAGATAATATCAATACAGTGTATCATTTGTTTTATAATAAACTGTAAAATGACGTCCAATACATACTTGAAAATTTTATTGAGCTATAACATACATACTGTAAGATGTACATATCTCAAATGTACAGCTCCATTAATTTTAATTAATGACCTTGTAGCATATGTGAAATTGTAATGTGTAAAACATAGGTAAACAGCACTACGATCGATATATAGAATATTTAGAATCCCTCAATATCTCCTTTCTATTACTGATAGAAGTTTGAAAAACAAAATTCCAGTAATAAATAGTATAACATAGATACATCATTAGTTTATATACTGCAAAAAATTATGAAGGTAGAAAAATAATTTTGCATTTAAAAAATCATAACAGAATTTCCAACCATCTCAATTATTTTAATAATAATGTGTGAAAAAGATTAATGTGCATTTTAGTCACTTTGAAGATTTCAATCTCTTTGAAATGTAAAATAATTAAGTTTACATCACATGGGAAATAAGTATATAAACTTATATTAGTTATTGATTCCAAATAGGTAAGTTTGACAACTTCAATTAATGAAGTATCCACACAGTTGTAAAAGTAAAAATTACCTAATAATTAAAGCCTAGGTAATTTTTGCTTCATAGCCATGGCAATGTTTTCTTTGTTTGTTTTTTGTTTTGTATTGTTTTGTTTTGTTTTTTGAGGAGTCTTGCTCTGTCACCCAGGCTGGAGCGCAGTGGTGTGATCTTGGCTCACTGAAACCTCTGCTTCCCAGGTTCAAGCGATTCTTGTGCCTCAGCCTTCCAAGTGGCTTGGACTACAGGCATGCACCACCACGCCCAGCTAATTTTTGTATTTTTTGTAGAGACCGGGTTTCACCATATTGGTTAAGCTGGTCTCAAGCTCCTGACCTCGCGATCTGCCCACCTCGGCCTACCAAAGTGCTCGGATTACCCATGTCAATTTTTTTTTGTACTCATTGTTTAAGTAAAAATAAAACAAAACAATCAAAAACCCTGACAAGTAATTATACTAGTCATTTGCCAATGTCGTAGGAAAATAATTATGTTTAATAAAATAGGTGGATGGGTGGACACATTATAATGTAAGATCAGAAGGCATATAAACAAGTTTTAATCCCTTTAGCTTTTTATTACCATGCATGAACAGTCTAACTGTAGGAAGAGAAATACACATAGGATACTCATTACCTTGAAGAGAGGCCTTACCACGCTAGGGGATGGACATAAATCTTGCCAGGGTTACTTATCTGAAGGAAGTCCATATTCACCCTTTCTTCATAAAGGATTGAAACCTTAAGGACTAAGTCCTACAAAAGGCATAAAAGGATCCTTGCCTCATTCAAAACACTTCCTCTTTCATCCCCCTTTCTTATTGTTTAAATGATTTAAAATATTTAAATTATACTCATTACAGAACCAAAAGTTATATAATAAAAAGGAAGAGTGTTAAAACTTCTAAACATCAGACAAGATACCTTTGAGAAAACTAAATAATTTGAGAATGAATCTGAAGATTTCTTTAGCTGGCTTAAAATAAATGTGACAAAATTATTCACGGTCCATTTGAAAGTAATATTTCAGGATGTTGAATTAATTACTAAAATGCATTCTTATTCAAAACAGTCTAAATTAAGTTCCTAAAAACAAAACAACTCAACAGAAAAACATAATGATTAATGTTAAGTCCAGAAATAAAGTAATCTGACCATTAGGATAAGTCATACACTGATGATTTTATCCACTATTTACTCTATTATTAGTTTCCAAATTGCATGTCTAAGATTTTACCTGTATGCAAACAGAAGTTTATACATTATGTGTTGTGATGTGTGCACAAAGATGCTGTTGTGTATCACCTTCAGTATTAGTTTTGTTTTGTCAGGAATTCAATTGATATTTTTTCATTTCTCTCCATTAATTTTCTTGAGTCAAATGTCAAATGTTTTTAGTATCACATGCTGTTGTTATGTGTGTAGTATGTAACCAAAGATTACAACATGTTAGTTATTCCAAACTAGACTTTATGAACATATTCCCCTAAACAAAAGTGAAAACATCTAAAGATAAGCAAAAATAATAACAAAGCACACACTGACAAAACCTGTTGGCTAACGATCCAATGTGTATTTTCTTTGTAGTAGCAAAGCCCTGATTTTATTCCAGATGGCAGTAGTGGCTAATGAAATATAAGTAAATGTTATTAGTGTCACTTATTGAAAAACTCATTATAAGAGGAGAGATATCTTGCACATGTTCTTTTTGCCCGTCTCCCATTCCTTATTTTCTGTTCAAAACAAGGATGCCATAGTTGGACATGCAGGTTCACCTTGAATCTTTAGGATGGAAGCCGTAACTAAGGACATCAGAGCAGAATATGAGAAACCTGCTTCCTGATGCTTTCATAAATTTAGGAATGCTCACTTCTAGCTTTATTTGGTGTGCAAGAGAATAAACTCATCTGTCTTTAAGCTCTTTTAGTTAAATTGCTGTTATTAACATCTGAATGCTTCCTAGTTTAGAAAAAATGTGATGAGAAAATCTAAGATACATCAATTTTCATTCAAAATATTATTTATACAGATTTTATGAAAATGAACAGTAATGAAAGCAATATATTCTGCCAGAAATTTGGCTTGCATGATGTGATAGGTGCATCCAAAAGTAACCTAATCCCTAACATTGACTTGATTCCATTAAGGACACCGACTAAGATACACATATACACATTTACTTATTACTTAAAAATTATAGTAAACAAATCTTGTTTGCTTCAATAGAAATGTTACTATAGTTCTTCTCAAGCATCTCTAAAAATTGCATATTTAGGGTAGGTGAAAATTTTAATTTTTGATATTGCCTTACATTTCACACATATGATAGAATGAAAATTTCCAGTGAGTGAACTGAAATGATTTTTGGAGGAATAAGTAAGAGCCAAGTATAAGGGTGATAGTCTGAGTGTCAATCTTAGGAGCTTGGTAACTTGTCAATTCACCAAAATTCTCTGAGGATTAAGCTCTCTTGTATAATAAAGGGTTACAATAGACTATCTTTAAGGCATGAACCCGTATTAAATTTCCATGATATACTGAAGATGACTTCACATGAATTCCACTAATAAGCACTAGGTGGGAAATGGCCTCTAGATATTTTATGACCATAATTCTGTAAGACTTCAACTCTGCACTCAATGTTCACACCTGTTAGCTGAAATGTTACAGCTCTAAAGTTCCATAATGCCACAAAATTGTCATTGCCAATTTTTCAAATGCTACATTTACTTATATAAGTAATCTGTTACACATGCCAAAGATATATACCATTTAGTATACTAAGATTGAATAAAATTCCTCTTAAGCCCACCAGCTTGTCACAATCACCTAAAATCCTTGTTAAAAATATGCATTTCTAGGTCCCTGAACCTACTCAGTCAGAATGTACATGGGAGGGTACTAGGTGTCTCTATTTTTATCAATGGGGCAAAATAATAATTGAGATCAGGAGCATTAGGAATATACTAGGCAAAATCATACAAACTTCTCTGAAGAATACGAGAGATATAAGGTTTAACATTTCATGAAAACTTTCAGAAAGTTTACAGGCCAGTAGAAGAAATTAGAAGGCAAACACCATTCAAAATTCATTACATAAAGAGCAATTGTTGATTAGAAAAAATAACAATGGAGAAGGTATAAGTGAGGATCAAGCATTTCTCTTTGAGGTGTTGAAAAAGTTCTCATTGAGATGGGAACATGAGGTCAGTGGGATGAGCATGTTGAGAAGAGGAACAGGCACTGTGGATGAAATAAGCATGTAGGGCCATCCTCTGCTTTGTAGGATGTTCAGCAGCATCCTGGGCTTCTATACATGAGACACCAGTGACACCCGAAATGTCTAGTTATCTCTTCCATTAAGGACATTGATTAGTTACTCTACACATTTGCATGGGAGTTATATGTAGGACTCCCTGTATTAGTCCCCTAGGCTGCCATAACAAAATACCAAATACCACAGACTGGGTGACTCAAACAATAGAAATTTGTTTTCTCATAGTTCTGGAATCTGAAAGTACAAAATGAAGGTGTTGGCATGGTTGTTTTCTCCCAAGGCCTTTCCCCTCAGCTTGCAGATGGTCACTTTCACTGTGTCCTCACATGACTTTTTTTTTTTTTTTTTTTTTTTTTTCCCTGTGCACAGGCATTCCTAGTATCTCTTCCTCTTCTTATAAAGACATTGGTCATAATGAATTAGGGCACGGCCTTGATGACCTCATTTTACCTTTATTACTTCTTTAATGGCCCTAACTCTAAATATAGTCACATTGAGGGTAGGGGTCCAAAATATAAATTTTGGGGGGAACACAATTCAGTCCAGATCATCTCAAGATGCAATGCATCAAGAGGTGAGGCTAAAAAGAAAAGTAGTATCAGATCCTTGAGTACTTTGCTAAGGATTCCTTATTTCCCGTAGCAACATATGGAGAAATACAATTTTTAAGCGGATTTGGAGTGGATGAGAAAAACGTGGAGGCATGGTGACTGGTATAGGGCTATCATTACCACACAAAGCAAAACATAATGACTATGTGAACTATAACAGTAAGGGCATAAAAGGGGAGAAAAATTACATAGTATATAGTATTTTTTTAAATTTCTGGTTTACACAGGTAAGTTAAATAAACTAATTCAGCACAATACTGAGAAACCTACCTATACATGCTTAGAACCACAGAGATCTAGAACTCAAAAAAGATTTCAATATCATTTTTACCAGTCTCCCATGCAAAGTGAGAATCTCTTCTCCAGTATCTTTAATGAAGAATTATCTAGTCTTTACATAAGCACTTCCATGAGTGGAGGACTTACTTCCACAATGAGAAATTTATTCAATTTTTAAAGTTATTGTTTGAGGAAACTTTCATGTATTGCAATCATTTTCTTAATTATGTGATAAAATTATTTCACATATTTCAGATCACTGCACATCATTTTTTTCCCTGGCTCTCTTTCACAATTATATTCTCCAGGGCTCAGAAAAAGGATTTCTTTAGTTCTTATCAGGGGCATACTGATATACTACCTTCATTAATATACTCTAGAGTGAGTTCAACTCAATATTCACTTAATATATTAACTTCTTTTAGTTAATATATTAACTACCTTCATTTGAAATGAAGGTAGCAGACCTTTATTTTATTGTATTCCTATAGAAGTCGAGAGAACAATCTTTACAGAGGGATGAGGTAACATTTCAACACGAGATGCTAATGCTTCCTTCCAGCACATTTACTCTCTTGGTAGATCTTTAATTATAAAAGTTAAAAACTAACAGTCAAAAAATAATCTAGTTGACCCTAACAGTTTTATTATGCAACTCAATAATGTAATCCTCTTCTAATACACACACCCTCACACGCATGCCCTCCCCCTACACAAGGAACACACCCACACCGACCTTTCTGTGGGGGTGGCTGTATGTGTGGATGTCATGTATGTCTGGGTATGTATCCCATTCTAATTATTTTATTTTTGTGTTAAAGGAAAATAATTAGTGAAGATTCTTTGAGTAGTAGTGAGCAAATATGACTCACTATATATTACATATCTATGGGACCCAAGATTTGGCCTGAAATGTGTCATACAGGAAATGTGATTAATTTTCCTGTATCAGTATACCAATATCTTATAAATGCAGCCAGTATTTCACAAAAATTATTTATTTTACAAAGCATATTTATATCAAACATGGCACTGAATATATTTCAAAAGTTTATAACGATGAAAGATTAACACACACGCTCATGTACATACCAGTTATTTTTCCCTCAGACAAAATAAAAGGAATAAAAGTTTTAATCTGAGATTACTAAAACATATCTGTTAATTTTTACAGAATTATATGGCATTTCTATAGTGTGTCAGAGGTTAATTTTCTTAAATTATCTTCCATATGACAATTTACCTGCAGAGTTACTCATTTCTTAAATATAGTGCATGCATTAACTGTATGTGCAATGACATTAGTAACTTTAAAAAATGCATCTCATTTTTGTTGTGAGCATTAATCATTTTCTGGACCTTGACATAAGAAATGAACAGTGTGAAGGATGACAGTTATGATAGAGGAGGCCATGTGTTAAGGCCAGTAATTAAACTGACAATTAAACTATACCTAATTTGCTGGTTCAAGACTTTAACACTAGAAAAGATGCAAGTTACAAGAAAGTAAATATTAGACTCTTGCCAGGTAGTCTAGGTATTTTTCTGTAAGCTGTATGCCAGCTAATGTTGGGATGCAAAAATAAGACTTGCATGGCAATATCCTGAGCCCGTATGTATACAGAAAAGGCTTGAATTTCTTTGAAAAACTAACAGAGACAAAAATAGAAATTTTTAGTGTACTCTGAAATTTGCATTTTTAGTTTGCTATATCAGCAAGTCTGCTCTAGGCATAGACTTCCTCTTGGAAGGTTGAAACATAAAATTTACTGTCTTATTTAGAGATGACTGATCTGAGACTCAAGTTACTTGCATTTGATGGTTTTTCTGTCATAGATAATTTTTGTTTTTGCCAACTGTTTGACTTTCAAGGAAGCAGTAGTCAACGTGCAGATCTGGGAATGTCTTGCAAAATAGTGAGCAAAAGGTAATTTTAATAACACAGATTTCTCAAACTCTATCCCAGGGTACTGAATCACACTTCCCATTAAAATTTAAGAACTGCTACTCTAGGAATCCTATGCATTCTTAGTAACTTGAAGAAAATAATACAGGTAACACTAACTCTAATGATAACTCATGATAACTCATTTACTAAAATGTGAAATGGAGTGGAATCGTACAGATCTTGGAGGGATTTAGAAAGAGAATCCTTTATAGTCTTACAGGCAAAAAGTATCTTCCCAAGTCCAGTCTCCACACAAACTCTGATGAACATAAATCAATTATCACTTACCTCTAAATAATGGACAGATTAGAAAAATGAGTTACTTGGTAACTTCAAATAGCAAAATAAGAATAGATCAAATCAAACTAAAGTATTTAGAAAAATTCTGGAAGAGATCAGGTGTTGTGGGAGGACACAGTGAAAGGATTGCTTGAGCCCAGGAGTTTGAGACCAGCATGGGCAACATGACAAAGCGCCATTTCTACAAAAATTATACAAATTAGTGTAGCGTAGCATGGTGGTGCAAGCCTATAGTCCCAGCTACTTAGGAGGCTGAGGCAGGAGGATCACTTGAGCCTGGGAGATGGAGAAAGTAATGAGCTATTATTGCACCACTGCACTGCACTTCAGTCTGACAGAGTGAGATGCTGTCTCAAAAAAAAAAAAAAAAAAAAAAAAAAAAAAAAAAAAAAAAAAAAAAAAGAAGAAGAAAGGAAAAGAAAAAAAAAATCTGGAAGAAATTAGAATATCTTGATTCATTCCTTCATTCCTATTTAATCTTAATGTATGGGATAATTTCATTCTGAATAAACATTATAAGTACAGTACCTCAGTAGCATTCTCTATCAATGATACCCCAGTTCTCTACAAATAATGCATGTCCAATCAAAGACTAAGAAAAGCTACACTGATGCATTTCTTCAAAAGTTTCAGGATATCTTACAAGGTTTCATATAATTTAGAAATCAGTCTTTTCTTCCATGGCCATGGGTTGTTGACATTTTGTGGAACATCAGATATTTTGTTTCCTTGGAATGCTCTCCCTCCATGTCCAATCCCATCCCTCACCCCTGTCCCCACTTTCCCTGCCTAACTCCTGCTTATCCTTCAGTCTGAGCTTAAAGTGAAGTCTTACACTCTTACTTCCACCTTCTGCCTTGGCTGGGCTGTATCCAGATCACTCACATGTTTTCATGGCTCTTGTATTTCTTCTTTATAACACTATGCAATTAAAATTATTTAGTTATACTTATAACTTTTAATATATCTCCCCATCACTTGTCTATAAATTCCAAAAGGTAATGAAACATAGTTTTCTTGGTCAATCTATTTATCTTCTGCACTTAAAAGCATATAGCATGTAGAAGGGCTTTTAAATACATATTTTTTAATGCATGCTTGTACTACTAAATGTGCAAATACGACAGGATAATTTCTTTAGCAGCATTTGTGGATTATATATGTCTCAAAATCACCAAAAAGCTCTAAATTATACTTTACATTTGCCCTTAAAAATTTGGTTTTTCTTTTATTCCCAAATGATTGCTAAAGGATATAGTGTGACTGTGGCCTCTTTAAAATAGATAGATAAAACAAAAATTAAATTATTAAGGTATTTTATCTTTTTCATTAAACTTTATGGGAATGGTTAAATTTATTATATTAACTATTTTATTATTTTATATACTATTTGATAACATTATATATTTTAATATTTGTGATATATTAAATTAGGTATAAATCTTGGACTTAAAAAGAAGGTAGAAAGACTTTTATAGTATATTTTACATTTAATTAGCAAAGAAGTATCTTCAAATGTGTAAATCTCACTAAAAATTTGTTTGTTTCATGCATTATTTGGAATTTATGTTTGTTTATATAGCTGTCTATCATTGTTTTTTTTTTTTTCTGGTACAGTTACTCTATTATGAGCACAGAATCTGTAAGTAAAATACAATGAAGTGAAAAGACATAACTGGGTTTGTTAAATGATTTCCAAATCTTGGTGTTTTAGGGAACTAGAATCTAATCTGTTAAAATGAGTGTAATGCTTCAAAAGACATTTCTTCCCATTTTTCTTTCAACTGATGCCAGAGTGGCATTTCACAGGGAATTAAAATGTAGCTAAATAGCCACAGTTTTATATCCATTATATTGATGTTTAGTATACTTCAGAAACTCAGGAATGGATTCATAATATGATAGACTGCATTAGCAGGTTTTCCATTTAATTAGATTTTTATCATATCTGATGGATATTTAACAAGTAAAGACAATACAAGTGAAAAATATGAAGAAATCCTATGGCAGATAATACAAACTTCCATTGTGCTGAACTAATGAGTAGGTGATTTTTCTAGCATGACTTGACAGTGCATGTAAAATATCCAGCAATATGAAGCCTCAGAGACTAAAGCAATTGGAAGCTACAGTGAATGCTGAGGTTCAGGGACTAGAGCATCACCTTTCAGTGAGGTAAGAATTGATGCGTATGCATAAGTGAAACTGTGCTACTCACCATAAAACAGGTCCCACGACAGAAAGAGTAATATGGGTTTTTGCACAGTGTGCTATCAATTCTCAACCTTTATTTTCCAGGCAAAATGTGGGAAAATGGAGTTAGGTGTGTTTCAAATTGCAGGCCATCTTTGACTACATAGTAATATGAAGAGAACACAGGGTCACAAATTTATAGGATGCATGAGCTATGATATGTAATTATTCAAAGTGACTCAGTTTTGTCGTTAGTAAAATGGGATGTTAGTAAAATGTTAGTAAAATATCTACAATATGGAAATGTTAAGAATAAATTAGAATGCTCATGATGAATAAATCAGAATGTTAGTTGCTAACATAGAGCATAATATGTTTTCATGAACGTGCCACTGCTCCTCCCTTATTGTATACAATTCATTTAGTGGTGAAGATGAAAGTCTCACTGTTGACTCAAACTCCATAAACTGCAGGAAGAAAAAGAGTAGGGTACAAGAAATCAAGTGGAGAGGGATGTAGAAATGTGGGAAGGTACACAAATGAGAAAGAACATTACATATACATAAAAAAGTGAGATATGTAGTTAGTCTGATAGACTTTGGTCTGGCTCCAATATCCATTTCACTTTCCTTCTGTGTGTCTTTCAGCCAGCATAGTAAAGGCTAGAACGAAGGATACATTTCCTAAACTCACTGGTGCCAAGGTTTTAGATGGTAAATTCAACCAATCAGATACAATTAAAGATGATTTGGAAAAGTAAAGTGAGGCAGAAGCAGTGTTTTCATTTCTATTTGAAAGTCTGGCCATGAAGATAATAATTCATCTATTTTTTTCAGTAGCATCAGCTAAGTTTCCAGTGTTACATCATCGTTTTTGGAGGTGAGCAGGCGCTAGACGTGGCTGATTGAACTAAGTCTAATACAGTTCTGAATCCAGCAATAGTAGATGTATTTTCCTGATCCTTGTGGTTTCTGGAGCAGACACGAATCCTGACGAATGGATCCTGATCTTGACTCTCTGAAGTGGTTCTCAAGCCGATGGCTTTTCATCACAGAAAAGGCATTAACTCCCTTGGGTAGCTTACTAAATTCAGTGATATGATTTTGGGACTAGTTCTTGACAGCTCAATCTGGAATCTGTTTCATCAACCCTACCCAGTGATTTAATACTGAGGAAATCTTTTTCTGTTTAAACTAATTAAAGGAATTCTAGCTTCTGAAACTAGATGAAGATTCCAATAAAGTTGCATAAAAGTTATAATCAAAGGAAGAATTATGTAGACAAACAACATCTTAGACCATTTGAAAGACAACCCTCATTCGATTAAGTCTTGACATGCTTATTTTTTAAAATGTATACACTCCCACTCCAAACAAAAAGGGATGAAATACAGAAAATAATCACTCACCACCCCATTGTATACTCTATTAGAAAACATAGGGTAATAGAAAGAAGAAAACACATTACTATTTTAAATAACTCACAACTATATAGGGAGTCACATGTGAACAAGAAATTTGAGTACAAAACAGAGTATGGCAAGCATAATAAAGTGGTAAAGTGATAAAGTAGCACAGATGAAAGGGAGAGTCTAAAAATTATGTCCGTGATGATGAGAGGACAATGGTATTCCTTGTGATACTAACTGCAATATATTTTGGAAAAGATTTCTCAAAGTGGGATCCACAAAACTAGTTGTCTGAGGTTAATAAGTGCTTAATAAAGAATGTGTTTCAGTTACATATTTAGAAATACTGGGTTAAAGCAAATTATGTTTTGTTTCTAAAGAACTGCTCAGAGACTTTAATATTTAACACACCTTAGGTATCAGCAAAAAAGGAAAATAATCCACAATATATCATGATATTTTATAAATATATTGCAGTTCTCATGAGCCATCTGTCAGAATTACTGTTCTAAGAAACTCCTTCTTAAAATAAGTTGTGTCATAGATAACAGAGATTCTTATGAAAATGAGAAAATGGCAATTGTATCTGTAATGCATTGAGAAAAATCAGACCAGGTGATATGGTTTGGCTGTGTCCTCACTCGCATCTTATCTTGAATTGTAACTCCCACAGTTCCCAGGTGTTGTGGGAGGAACCCGGTGGGAGGTGACTGATTTATGGTGGTGGGTCTTTCCTGCCCTGTTCTCGTGATAGTGAATGAGTCTCACGAGATCTGATAGTTTTAAAAATAGGAGTTTCCCTGCACAGAGTTCTCTCTTTGACTGCCGCCATCCATGTATTGCTGGCGCCAGGGACATGAATTGCTCCTCCTTGCCTTTCACCTTCCACCATGATTGTGAGGTCTCCCCAGCCACGTGGAAATGTAAGTCCAATAAACTTCTTTATTTTATGAATTGCCCAGTCTCAGGTATGTCTTTATCAGTAACATGAAAACAGACAAATACAGTAAATTGGTGCTGAGAGTGCGGCACTGCTGAAAAGATACCCAAAAGTGTGGAAGCAACTTTGGAATTGGGTAACAGACAGAGGTTGGAAAAGTTTGGAGGGCTCAGAAGAAGAAAGGAAAATGTGGGATGTTTGGAACTTCCTAGAGACTTGTTGAATGGGTTTGACAAAAATGCTGATAGTGATATGAACAATAAGATCCAGGCTGAGGTGGTCTCAGATGGAAATGAGGAACTTTTAGGGAACTGGAACAAAGGTGATTCTTGTTATGTGTTAGCAAAGCGACTGGTGGCATTTTACCCCTACCACAGAGATTTCTGGAAATTGAACTTCAGAGAGATTATTTAGGGTATCTCATGGAAGAAATTTCAAAGCAGCAAAGCATTTAAGATGTGACTTGGGTGCTATTAAAAGCATTCAGTTTTATAAGATTAGCAGAGCATACAAGTTTGGAAAATTTGCAGCCTAACAATGCAGTAGAAAAGAAAATCTCATTTTCTGAGGATAAATTCAAGCCAGCTGCAGAAATTTGCATAAGTAATGAGGAGCCAAATGTTAATCTCCAAGACAATGGAGAAAATGTATCCAGAGCATGTCAGAGGCCTTCACAGCAGCCCTTCCCATCACAGGTCTGAAGGCCTAGAAGGAATAAATGGTTCTGTGGACTGGGCTCTAGGTCCCTGTGCTATGTGCAATCTAGGGGCTTGGTGTCCTGCATCCTAGTCACTCCAGCCATGACTAAAAGGGGCCAAGGTACACCTTGGGCTGTGGCTTTAGAGGGTGCAAGCCCCAAGCCTTGGCAGCCTTCATGTGGTGTTGAGCCTGGGGGTACACAGAAGTCAAGACTTGAGGTTTGAGAACGTCCACTTAGATTTCAGAGGATGTATGGAAATACCTGGATGTCAAGAAAAAAGTTTGCTTCAGGGAAGGGGCTCTCATGGAGAACCTCTGCTAGGGCAATGAGGAAGGGAAATTTGAGGTTGGAGCTCCAACACAGCGTCCCCACTGGGGCACCACCTAGTAGAGTTGGAAGAAGACCCCAAAATGGTAGATCCACCAACAGCTTGTACCATGTTCCTGGAAAAGCTGTAGACACTCAATGCCAGCCCATGAAATTTGCTGAGAGGGGGCTGTGCCCTGCAAAGCCACAGAGGCAAAACTGCCTAAGACCATGAGAAGCCATTTCTTGCATCGACATGGCCTGGATGTGAGACATGGAGTCAAAAGAGATAATTTTGGCACCTTAGGATTTGATTGTCCCACTGGATTTCGGACTGCACGGGGCTTGTAGCCCCTTTGTTTTGGCCAATTTCTCCCATTTGGAATGGCTGCATTTACCCAATGTCTGCACCCCCACTGTACCTAGAAAGTAACTAACTTGCTTCTTATTTTACAGGCTTATAGGCAGAAGGGACTTGCCTTTTCTCAGATAAGATGTTGAACTGTGGACTTCTGAGTTAATGATGAAATAAGATTTTGGGGGACTGTTGGGAAGGCATGATTGGTTTTGAAATGTGAGGACATGAGATTTGGGAGAGGCCAGGGGTGGAATAATATGGTTTATATGTGTCCCCACCCAAATCTCATCTTGAACTGTAACTCCCACAATTCGCACGTGTTGTAGGAGGAACCCAGTGGGAGGTGATTGAATTATGGGTTGGGTCTTTCCCATACTGTTTTTGTGATAGTGAATGAATCTCACGAGATGTGATGGTTTAAAAACGGTAGTTTCTCTCCACAAGTTCTCTCTTTGCCTGCTACCATTCATAGAAGATGTGGGTTCTTCCTCCTTGCCTTTCAACTTCTGCCATGATTGTGAGGCCTCCCCAGCCATGTAAAACTGTAAGTCCAATAAACCTATTTATTTTGTAAATTGCCCAGTACCAAAGTATGTCTTTATTAACAATGTGAAAATAAACTAATACCAGGATGTCCACTGCTAATTTGTTGCTAACCTGAAAAAGTCTTTCAGATGCTATGCTAAGGAGCTTGCACAATATTCTTCAGTAAAGGGGAAGCCATTCACACTTGTGTTTTGAATGAGGTGTTCCATACCATGGTTAAGAACAGCCATGTGGCATTAAGGTCACAGATCAAAGTACCAGCCCTGATTGGTTGGCAACTTTGGAAATAATTTTTTTTCAAAGGTATACAAATAATTATAAACAGTATATGTTCTTTGAAAATTTGCAATGCAAAACACTCATATGTAACAGGAACACACATATAACAATAGGAGAACATAAATCTACATCAATAGCAAAGTCACAAACTCATGTCAGTACCTTTCTTGAAATGGTTTTGCGGTTAAAAAAGAAAACAAAACAACTTAATTTCATGACATTGATAAAGATTTTACTTTCAATCACAACAATTTTTAGTATTGCTCAGTGTGTCTTATTAAGGATGAAAATGTTTAATTTTCTGATTTTTAAGTACACAGATAACAGATATAATAATAATTAGAAGAATACAAAATAAGCATAGGTAACACTTATGTGCTGATCATGTACCAGGCACTATTTAATTTTTTCTTCCTTTTTGAAATGAGGGTTCACTATGTTGGTGAGGCTGGAGTGCAGTGCCTATTCACAGGCACAATCCTGTCAACTACAGCCTCAAAATCCTGGTCTCAAGTGATTCTCCTGCCACAATCTCCCCAGTAGTTGAGACTAAAGGCATGCATCACTGTGCCTGGCTTGAAATTTTTTATTTTTTTATTTTTTTACATAGTCTCACTCTGTTGCTCAGGCTGGAGTGCAGTGGTGTGGTCTCGGTTCACTGCAAATTCCATCTCCTAGGTTCAAGCAATTCTCCTGCCTCAGTCTCCTGAGTAGCTGGAATTAGAGGTACCCACCACCATGCCCAACTAATTTTTGTATTTTTAGTTGAGCCTGGGCTTCAGCATGTTAGCTGAACTCCTGATCTCAAGTAATCTGCCTGTCTTGGCCTCCCATGAAATGATTTGTCTTTAAAATACCATTATAAGCAGTATCATTACTATTATACATAATGTTTATGGATTATCAAACTAAAACTGTGGGGTCTAGTCCTTTGCTCAAAGTGATGGTTTTCTGGTTACAGGCCAAGTTGCCATAACAGACACACAAGTGCAGTGGCTTCAATAAGGTAGAATTTTCTCTTAACGCAAGGCAGCCGAAAGTTACAGGCAAGTTAGCAGGGCACCTTTGTTTGACAAGATTGATCATCAAGGATTCACATACCTTCTGTGGGTTGGTTCTATCATCCTCCAGGTATTGCTTTCAAGGGTATGGCTGAAACCAGCTTTCCATGACTACGTCTACATTCAAGCCCACTGGAAGTATCTAAGAGCAGTGGAGGGTAATGATGTGCTTTAAAAGGATGAGATTCAGAACGTGCTACATCACTTCCTTTCATATCCCACTGACCATAATTTAGTCATATGACTTTGCAAAGCTCCAAGGGAAGCTGGATTATTACCAAAAGTGAGTAAAAGGGAATGAATATTAGGGACTATTAGTATTAAGACTTAAAGAGTCCTAGTAAATCAGCTGGGGTCCCTTCTACTAATTCACAGAGCTGAGATGCAAATCCAGTTCTTATTTAACGCCTAGCTGATATTCTACATCTAAAATCAATCTGTGAAACAGGTATTAACCCCACTGATAAATGTATACTTATGAATACAGAGACAAAGTTATTTCTCTAAGGTCAGCAACTTCTCAGAAGCATTGAAAAATATGAAACTGCATATTCAGTATGCAACAGTTTTGTTCAGAATCACATTATATGTATTTTTCTATGATTAGCAATCCATTATTCTTTTATGTATATAACTTTTAGACACTCTTATACTCTACAAATATATCATTCATTCAATTTATTCATTCATACAGTCCCACTCCTTAGTGAAAATGTCTTCTTATCTACAAAAGGCTGACTACCAGGTCTTCAAAAAGAATACTCTCTTGTGACTTATTCTGGCTGAAAATTTGACTACTGTTATTTTAACTTATAGTAGCTTTGCCAGAAAAATGTACCCCTGAAAATCAGAAGATTATCAGTATTGACTGTAGGCTATGAAATCTATCTCCTAGAGCTCAGTAGTCAAATATGGCTCAAGGTTTCAGTGAGAGAGAATCAGTATGCAAATCGGATAACTTATATATAATAAGTCAGTCTATTTCTAGGTCAGTCTCTACAGAAGTGTGTATCAAAATAAAAGCTCTCTCCTGAATTCCACTAACTTTAAATCTCAGCAGAGAGGCAAAGATCAAACAGAGAGGGCCAAGAGCAAATTGAGAATAAAGTAATCTTGCACATGCCTTGAGTTTCCACTACAAGTGATATCAGCAATCAGGGGATGCCTCTCTGTGCTGGGAGCTGAGGTGGATAAAGTGAGGGCACCACCAGTCTATAGTGCTCTCTGTCTGCATACTTTCATAACTACTAAAATGCGCTTTAAAAATTTCAGGTACATTAGCAGTGCCGTAGGGAGTTGAAATCTCTTTTCATACCATTTTAGCAGTCATTTGGCTGTATCACAGGTCACTGTTTCTTGTATGCTACAGTAAACCTCTACCTAAAAATGTCAGTCTGGCTGTGAGAAGCTATCAACTATCTGCATGGTCCACAGGACTCAAAAAAAAAAAAAAAAAATAGCTTGTCTCACATGCCAGACAAGCTCTCTGCTTCATTAAATAGCAGCAACAGTCCTTCTTGGAGATCAATGACAGCTTCCAAATGCATTTTCATTATCCTTACCCATAAAATATATGTATAACAATGCATACAATGATGAGTTTGGACGTTGATTTTTAATGAAAAATAGTTCTCAGATTTGTCCAAGTAATTTGCTTTTATGTTTCTGACCTTCCTCTGAAATTAGTCCCGTGTGTTCTATAACATTCTTCAGATTTTTAAATTTCTAAAGAAATAAAAATGTTATATTAATGATTTATATGTCTATTTTTATCTAAGTTTATTAAAGAAACATAATATCAAAAAATAGTATAAGATTGAAAGTGTGAGCAGATGTTTTTCCTCAAAAGACATTCCATATATTGCCCAATAGCATAAAAACTATCATTTAGACCTGAAAAATAATATGTTTTGATATTTAAATTGTAGCTTTCCAAACTCCTGAATTTTTTAAAAGTGTTATAAAGAGGTAATGAGTTATTTTGATGCTCATTATACATACATGAGCAACACATGAGTACATATTATGAAAAAACAGAACATGAGTACATATTATGAACAAAATTTAATAGATTTGATGTGCTTATTAAGTTTCCAGGAAATTTCTAGTCTCCTAGAGTTTAGCACTAAGACCTTTACACTCAACCTCATGTCTTGCTTTCTACTACATGATACTAAGTGAATTCCTTATTCAGATGTTTATTTACTCAATAGATATTTCCAGTCAACAACTATGTATCAGGCATTGTGTTAGCACTGAAAATGAAATGATGGGAAAAGAAGACATGGATCCTGCTCGTGTCTTTTAAAGTCTTAGAGATAAATATTAATAAAATAATTATACATGCATGAATTACAAATTGTGTTAAGTTCTATAAAAAAGGGGTATAGATGTTAGTGACAGGGTAATACAGAGTGGGATAATTTAATCCGTGATTTGAGAGGGCTCCTGTGAAGAACTGCCTGAGGCTACAAAGTTTACAAAAACAATGGGTGTGGGCAGGTAGGGCAGGCAGCCAACTCTGAGCTGACAGGAGAGAATGAGAGAGGATTGGGTACCCTGAAACAGGGAGCAATGGATTGTCCACAAGCTTACTTTCAAAAGACCCAGACGTAAGTCCTTGGGATTGAGCGTCAGTTGTTTAAATATAGTTCCTCAATTTACATGCCTCCTTCTTTGTACTATTTTGGGATGTTTCCCTGAATGTTCAGTAAGAGGACTACTTCAAAAACTTTGACTTTTTTTTCTTTTTGACCAGGCAAACAAATGGCTAGGTTAAAGAATGTATTTCCCAGCCTCCCTCCTACTATGCAACGTCACTGAACTGAATTCTCACCAGTGGTGTGCTGCTGAAGAGTCACACATTCCGGAAGGTCTTTAAAGAAAAGGTTAGATGATGGATGGAATGACTAGAGCACAGACAACCATCTTGGACCATCAGGTGGAGAATAAAGAGGGAACCAGATGGAAGTAGGCTGGTTCCTGATGAGTCTACCCTACTGTGCTGGACTTCTTGAATTTAACTTTTTTTAAACAAAAATAAATGTTTCTTTAGCAGTTATAATCCATTCTCCACGCAGCAACCAAAGTGATGCTTTCAAAATTTAAATGAGATTATATCTGTTCTTTGTTTAGACCCCTAAATGATTTCTAATCTCATTCAGAGTAAAATACAAAGTCTTCCGGCCCTTCAAGGCCCTTTGTGATTTAGCCTCATCTGCTAGCTCTCTCCCTTTTTCACTGCGTTGCAATGCTACTATGCCCTTTTCTAGACCTTAAAAGAGTGACTATGCTTCTGCCTCAGGGTCTTTGCATTTGTTATTTCATCTCTTGAAATACTGTTAACCTCAATAGCCCTATAGTTAACTCTGTCACTTAATTCATATCTTTACTCATTTAAAGCATAAAATGCATTCTATGATCATCCTAAATAAAATTATTCTCTACATATTACTCTGTCCAACAGTGCTCAAGTCACTTGTACCTATGTAAAATATCATAGTATTTGTATATAACCTATGCACATCTGGCTGTTCACTTTAAATCATCTTTAGATTACTTGTAATATCTAATGTTGTGTAATAGTCACCAAACTATATTTTAAAATTTATATTCTTTTAAATTGGTTTATTGTTATGTTTTATTGTTTTTCAAAAATATGTTTGAGCCACAAATGGTTGAATCCTGGGATGCAGAACCTGGGGATATGGAGGACAGACTGTATAAATATTATGTATAGTTATGGGAAAATACAAATATGTGCATTTTTCCCTTGTCCTATCATTCAGTTGTAAGCTCCATCAGGATGAGGGCTTTGTGCATAGTTTTTCAATGCATCTCCAGCACTTAGGACAAAAGTGACTAAAGCCTAGAATTTATAAATATTTGTTGAACGCAGAAATAAAAGATCTTTATGAAGTTCACTATAGCTCATTATAGATTGTTACAATAGCAAAAATAAAAGCTGATGTTTCCCTGTAGCCTACCTAGCTGAGGGGGTAAAAAAAAGTCTTGGCAGTTTGTATACTCCCAAAGTCTGCTGATACTCTTTTTAAGCTACTTACCACTTCCTAGTCCCCAGACTTATATAACACAACCCCTCAATAACTATGTAGTAAACTCAGTAACACTGGTTAGACGAGGAAGAAACACCGTGTCCAAAGAAGACATGGAAAACATCAGAATAAAGTACAGGTGAGAAAAGGGAGAAAACAGAGAAGAGTAGCATCCTGGAGACTGGAAAGAATCCCCTATATCAGTGTTGCTGGGAAAGATGCCACAACATCACAGGATGAAAAGTAATGCAGATCTAAATGCACCACAATTTAAATATCCTCTATCCTGTGTATTCCTCTGGAAAGTCTTTATTCACTCAACAAGTATGACTTGAACTTAAGGCATTAGGAGTACAACGAGCAAAAACAGCCACAGGCTCTGCATACAACATTTTGAGGGAAAAATCTAACAAGTGGGGCATCACTACATCCAAGGTTTATGATATCACATTTCATTCTTTCTGAAGCTGAGTTATAGAAATATATACTCTGACTAGGTTAAGAGGTTTATGTAAAATATTAATGAGGTAAATTTTGATAAACTGAATTTCTCAGATAAAAAGATACAATATTTTTTTTTTATTTTAGCAAGGAAATTGAATTAGGATAAAGTGCGAGATTAGAGAGTCTATTTCATTTAAAGGAGTATTCATGTGAATCTACACTAACGCTTAGTCTACTTGGAAGAAATGTATTACATTCATACACATTCACTATTACATGATTTTAATATATTTTAATATATTTAATCAGTAAGAAATTGCTCTTAATCTCAGCCTGGACAGTATCATAAAAGTACAGTTAAAACTTAGCATACGCTGGATGCGGTGGCTCATGCCTGTAATCTCAGCACTTTGGGAGGCTGAGGGGGGTGGATCATGAGGTCAGGAGATGGAGACCATCCTGGCCAAAATGGTGAGGCCCTGTGTCTACTAGAAACACAAAAATTAGCTGGGCGTGGTGGTGCATGCCCTCAGGAGACTGAGGCAGGAGAATCACTTGAACCAGGGAGTTGGAGGTTGCAGTGAGCCAAGATTGTGCCACTGCACTCGAGCCTGGCAACAGAGCGAGACTCTGTCTGCCTCAAAAAAAAAAAAAAAAAAAAAAAAAAAGAAAGAAAGAAGGAAAAAAATCCCCCAACAAACAAACAAACCAAAAACAACTTAACACATATTATATAGAAGTATTATATTTTATATTTTCAAATTGAAGTCAGGAACTTGGCATTTTCGTCATTTCTAACATACTTTGCTTAGAACCCTTGACTGAGGAAGTCGCTGATTTGAGTTGTATTTGATCGCTTCTCACCAGCTGCGCATTGTTAACAGAAAGAGGAAAGGGAAGGCCAGGTGGAGGGAGTGGAGTTTGTCTATTCATATTTTATAAGCCCTTCCTTGTGAGCCCTGCAGTTGCCATCAGAGCACAGGCCCACATGCAGTGTCCCTCACAGCCACTGACACAGAACCAGGGTCAGGATATGCAGCATGACAGATTCTTTGAAGTCTGCATTTTGGTGGCACTTAGACACAAAATATTTGGTCACTTTTGACCTCAAATAACCTATGAGGCCATGGGCTAAACCACATATGAATTGTCTAACATCACCATGAATCTTGTCTTCTGAAAATCTCAGTTACAATTTCTTATATCTGACTAAATAGAGCTGTAAAGAAATCAGAGCACAGAACCGAAATTTGATAACACAGTGAAAGAGTACAAATAGCTGGTCATTGCTTTCCTATACTAACTTAATCAATAGTTCCTTGTAGTAACAACATATGCAAAAGCACTTAATCACAATTTATAAAACAAACTAGAGAAATATTTGTAATATATAATACAGAACTAGAAAAAAGCAGGAATTTGAATAATGTGATTTTTTTTTTTTTTTTTTTTTTTTTTTTTTTTTTTTAGCATGGATATGCTCTAGTGCAAAGCAGACAGAAAGTCAATCCCAGGAAACCTTTTTCTTACTAAGGTTTGCAATGATCAAAGTTTGGATAAAAAACAACTGATCCAGGATACAATGTAGTTAAAATAGGCACTAAATCAAATACATGAAATAGAGGTTTATGAAGAATTGCCATATATGGATTTAACTAATAAAGATATTAGTTAATAATTTACTAGCAGGGTAAGTACTTAAAGGCTATTGCATCATATTAGTGTGGTAACCTGTCTTTTTAATGAATATTAGTCACAACAAAATGTGATTATCCAGAGCCTCAAGATGAAGTGTATTCATAGCTATCTGCATATTTTTAAAGAACAAATAAAGCCCAACATGCCAGTGCCAATAGCAGATGTGATTCAAAAAGCTTGAAAAATAGCATATCATAAAAATGTGCTTTTTAGTTTGCAGCATTTTTTCCTGAATGCCATAGATTGAGGTCTCCCGGGAAACAGACCCTGTATAGAGATGTGAATGCAGGAGATTTGTTAGGCCTTGCTCTCTCAGGGTCAACACCAATTTGGCAGTGTGTGAGGGGAAGGAGTAGGAATTGGAAGAGCTATAGACTAGGCTGCAGTATAGTCACACCAAGACCTTGGGCAACCCTGAAGCTGGATTGGCCATGGAGAGTTGTTCTGGGTATGGTGAGGGTGCTGTGCCTTCAGGATCCCATGTCACAAGCACTGGCTGTGACCTGCTCAGTGAAAGGGAGATAGTCTTGGTATCTTTAGCCAAAGCATTTCCCCAAAAGGATTGAGAGCCTTCTGCTTACAATCTTCCCAGCAGCCAGAGGAAGGAATCCTTTAGTACTAAAAGGATATCTGGGTAGTGCAGCACAGCATCCCTGACACTGACTGACTTCTTCAAATACTTCTTTTCTTTTTTTTTCTTTTTTGAGACAGTGTCTCACTCTGTCACCCAGGCTGGAGTGCAGTGGCCCAGTCTCAGTCACGGCAGCCTCCCCTCTCCGGGTTCAAGTGATTCTCCTGCCTCAGCCTCCTGAGTAGCTGGGATTACAGGTACGTGCCACCACACCTGGCTAATTTTTGTGTTTTTAGTAGAGACGAGGTTTCACCATATTGGTCAGGCTGGTCTCGAACTCCTGACCTCATGGTCCACCCGTCTCACCTATGTGCCATATAAACTACTATTACCAAAGGCATTCAAAGCTTATATGACCAATTCCTTCCTCCAAGAGCATGTGAGCAGGCCGGGCGCTGTGGCACACACCTGTAATTCCAACACTTTGGGAGGCCAAGGCAGGTGGATCACCTGAGGCCAGGAGTTCGCAACCAACCTAACATTGTGAAACCCCATCTCTACTAAATACAAAGAAAAAAAAAAAATGCTGAGCATGGTGATGCATGCCTGTAATCCAAGCTACTTGGGAGACTGAGACAGGAGAATCCTTCTACTTGGGAGGTGGAGGTTGCAGTGAACCAAGATCACTCCATTACACTCCAGCCTGGGCAAAAAAAGTGAAATTCCATCTTAAAAAAAAAAAAAAAAAAGAGCTTGAGAGAATAGATAATGCATGTATACATATATAACATATATTTGATATTACTCTAAGTTAACAAATATTTAGAGACACGTAAGAGGTAACAGTCAAGTACCAGATATTTACAAAGTGGAGCACTCATCAATGGATGAAAAGTATTGGGGAAAGTTCCCTTTCATTTGGATTAGGCCTTAAATGTGAATGGGATTTTAACATGGGGATATAAAGTAAAAAAAAATCTGAAAATATGTGAGTCAATATAAAATAGGACCCAGGCAACAAGGCCAATTTGACAGAAATATAGGTTATATTTTAAAAGTTTATGGTGATATTGTCAAAGTGGAAGTTGGTGCACATTTGAAAACCCAGACTTTATTGGAGATATTACTGATCTCTACCAAAAGATCACTACCTGTTTGTTTATGAATAGATGGAAGGAATGACATTTTGAGATGTGACCTTCTCTCTACTAGTATAGTCAACTGACCTTTCCCAAAAGTTCTTTGGTTTTTCTAGAATCCTGTCCCTAGAGTAGACAATCAAAATGTTTACTTTTATTTGTGGACCTCTTGACTATTTTTCAAATGAACTAAGTTTTAAAAGTTAAACTTTTAATTGATTCTCCTAGAAGAGTAATTTAGCCTAAATATTCCATATTTCTTTGCAGAATGAAGTTCCAAAATTTTCCCAAACCTTTGCTTCTCTCCATGCATAATTTTGAAATAATTTCCTAAACTTTATACTTTAGCTAAGTATAGGACCAATCTTTACATCTATACAGGATAGGTTAAGTCTATCCTGTATGGACTTAACTAATACTGAAATAAAAGGAAATACTTTAATTAAAATGTAAGACAAACAAACAAATAAACCTCCATGGCCATGAAGATGCTATTTATCAAGCACCAAATTCTGAGCGGTATAATTACTGCTAACATTATTATTGTTAGAAGTATTTTTATTCTAATTTTCCTGATAAGTGAATTGCCTGAATCCTCACAGCTAATCAAATAGACACTACTCAACTAATCAGCAGTGGAGTTCAGATTCAAATTCAAGCTGTTTACCCCAAATATATTATCCCCATTGAGTACTTAAAGTTGAGGCATATACAGTTAAGGAATTTAACCTGTTGTAGTCAGGCCTATTTGACTCAAAATTTCATACTTTTAACCCCTAGGCTATAAGGACCCACATAAAAATATATTAAACAAGACTTAAAATATAGTTGTCATAACAAGAAAAGGGTTCTTGTTGGTTTCCAAGTAGCCATGGAACAAAATCCTGAGTGAAAGTAAAACAAAAAAAATTTACTGATGAATTTTGCATCTCACCAATTCATTATTATTCATTTTTATTCCTTGAGACAATTTTATCACATTTTGATCCTCGAACCTCCAATACCACTTTCTCCTATTCTCAGCTGAAAATTGTGACTAATATACCACTTTGAAAGAAAAAAAAAGGGGAAACAAACAAAAGAGAACAGACTCTTTTTTTCCAACAGCAGATCTGCCAATCTACTTGCATGTTTAAATTTTTAAACCTGTCCTCCTTCTTATTGAAATTAATAAGTGTCCACATGCACTTTTTCTCTGCTTCATTAAAAAAAAATCTCCAAAGGAATTGTTACTACCTGTGAATTCTATTTGACTCCTGCCCATCTCACACCCATTTTCTTTTTGATCTCCTCCTTGTTGGGAATTTGCCCCACTACTCTGTTTAAAACCTTTCTTAGGAAAATTACTACTGATGTGCATCTTACTAAATCTAATGGTTAAATATTTTTTTTAAACATCATTTTTCTCAACTTCTTGGCAGCATTACGTAGACTGCTCCCTGCTTCTAAAAATACAACGTTTTTAGCCTGTAGAAAACATCTGCTTTTCATCCTACTTCAGTGGCCACTCCTCACTAGTGGTATTTCCTTGCTCCTCCTCCTCAAATTAACTCTGTATGTTAGTGGCTCTTGAGCTGAATCTATGGCCCTTTATTCTTCTCTATCATACTCTTTTCATAGATGGTCTTATCTGTTCTCATGACTTGAAACATAATCTGTATGTGGAAGACATCTGTTTTTATATATTCAGAAATAAAATCTCCCTGAGCTCCAAATTTGTACATACATATAATTTCTTGTCAACTTCCCTTTGATAAGACAAAGAGAAAAGCAGCCCCTGACATCTGAGATGTTGTAAATAAATGTTTGTGAGTAAACATTTGTGTCAACATTCACAATCAGTCCCTCAAGATGTCTACTTCCTAAGGAAATTTTGAATCCTTTTTCACCATCATCGCAGATAGCCTCGTTTTCACCCCATAATTATCTGTGGACTAGGTATACAATCCCCATTGAGTACATAGATCCTGTTTATTAATCTGTGTGTAAACAAGCAGCTTCCACAATGAATTCTCCATGCAAAAACTTAGTAATTTTAAAAATGTAATAAATGGTTCTGGGAAAACTGGATATCCATATACAGAAGAATAAAACTAGATGCTTATCTCTCACCACATAAAATAATCCACTAAAAGTTATTTAAAAACGTATGCATACAACCTGAAACTATAAAACTACTAGAAGAAAGCTCAAGAAAAACACTCCAGGACATTGGTCTAGGCCAAGATTTTATAGATAACAATTCAAAAGCACAGGAAACAAAACAAAGACACACAAATGGGACTATATTAAACTAAAAACCTTCTGCACAGCAAGGAAACAATCAACAGAATAAAGAGAGAAAGTGTTGAATGGAATAAACTATTTGCAAAATCTTTGTCTGACAAGAAACTAACACACAGAATATATAAAGAACTTGAACAACTCAACATAAAAAAACCAAAACATTAAAAAGTGGGCAAAAGATCTAAATAGACACTACTCAAAAGAAGGCATACAAACCGCCAGCAGGTATATGAAAAGATGTTCAACACTAAGAGTCAGGGAAATGCAAATCAGTCCCAAACAAAATGTCATCAAAACCCAAATAAAATATTATCTTACCCCACTTAGAATGACTTTTATCAAAAAGACATTAATACTGGCAAGGATGCAGAGCAAAAGGAATTGTTACACATTGTTGTTGGGAATATAAATTAGTAGAAGCCATTACGGAAAACAATATAGTTATTTCTCAAAAGACTAAAACTAGAACTACTCTTTGATTGAACAATATCACTATTACATATTTATCTTAAAATCAAACAGAAAATCAATGTATCAAAGGCATACATGCACCCCTATGTTTATTGCAGCACTATACAATAGCAAAGATGTGAAATCATAAGTGTCCATCAAGAAATGAAAATATAAGGAAAATGTGGTATGTATACACAATGAAATACTATTTAGCCATTAAAAAAGAACAAAATTATACCATTTACAGCAACATGGATGGAAATGGAGGTAATTATGTCAAGTGAAATAAGCCAGATACAGAAAGACAAACATCCCATGTGCTCACTCATATATGGGAGCTAAAAATTTGATCTCATGGAGGTAGAGAGTAGAACAATAGTTACCAGAGCCTGGGAAGGATGTAGGGGTGGTGACGCATGTGAAGAGAGTTTGGAAGGAATAAGGAATAAGTTTTAATGTTTGATCATAGAGTAGGGTGACTATAGTTAACAACAATGTCCTGTACATTTCAAATAGCTAGAAACATGGACTTGAAATATAGTCAACACACGGAAATGATAAATGCTTGTGGTGATGAACATCTTAAGTACCCTGACTTGATCATTACACAGTGCATGCATGTAACAGAATGCATCTCATAGATATGAACAAATCTTATGTATCAATAAAAACATGTAAATAAAGCAATGCCATTTCACTGCTTAAATTCTTGCAATGATATAAACTCAGAATAAAATTAAATGCAAGATTCTTACACAAATAGCTCTAGGGTACTTACTTCTATGATAGTATCTTGAAAGGCTTTTCCCTTTAACACCTTTGTTTTATCCATACTGCCTCCTTTTTGTTTCATTAATACATTGTGTTCTTTCCTGACTCAAGCTTTTTGCATTTTCTTAACATTGCCTGTAACATTCATCACTCACCAACAAGGTCTTCACATGGTGGGCTCCCTTGCTTAACTCACTCTTTGGTCTTAATTCAGTTATTCAAAGAGACATTTCCTTACAATTCCACTTAAAATATGACACTCCATCCTGTTACTCTGTATTGCTTTACTGTTTATCTAATTTATTATTTTGTAATAGTACTTGAAGATATGAAATTACCTTCATGAATTGCTTATTTACTTATCTATACAATGGTAGGTTCTTACAAGCAGAAACCTCTGTCTGATTCCTACCTGTATCCCCAGTGTTAAGAGCAGTACCTACCAAAACAAGTTATTTTTTTAGAAGATTGACAATAGGTATAAATATCTCAAAAATGGCAGAAACAAAGTTTAACATTCATTTTCATATTATGTCTACTGGAGCTCAGTCGAAAGCCAGAAAGCCAGTCTGATGCCCATATTTGAGGTTTAGACACCTGGGAAAAGGCCAGCACAAATGGTTGCTGACCATCACCAGCTCTGCCTGCAGTTCATGGCCTGTCTTTAGACACAGCTTCCTGTCGCATCATGTTTCCCTCTTTATGGGGGATGTATCCATTGCAGTTGCAGTATGAAGCACACACCAGTCATGTAAAGAATATCACACATGTATGCACACACACAGAAAAGGAAATACACAAGTGATGCTAACAGGAATATTAAATCTGTTATTTGTTTTACAATAGATATAAATGAAAATGAGATAGAAAATATACATAGCAGTAAAAATAGCTACAATTGGAAAATAATAATAGACAAGAAAATTCTCTTTTCAATCCCCAAATCAAAAAATTTTGTTCATCTGAATATGTCCAGAAAGTTGGACCCTTTTCCAAATGGTCATTTTAAGTCTGGATATTGAAATACTATTTCAAAATACACTGGTTCAAGAAAGGTATTTAAACACACGAAACCTATATAAATCATTCTCAATGATGCTTAGTAACCCTATAAGTGTTTTATACTGTGTCAGGTGCTGATTTCAGTGCTTTAATTGCAATAATTCATTTAATCCCCACAACACCACAGTGAGATCGTTATCATCATCATCACTGCCATTTTACAAATCAAAAAATTAAGGCATAAAGCATGTAAGTAATTTACTGAAAGATTTGGGTTTGACCCTAGGTAGTTTTGATCCTATAGGTTATAGGTTCCTCACACTCTCTGTTGGATAGCCCCTATTAGCTGGGATTGTCTATCTCCTACTACTATCATTCTGTTTCTTGGTATCATGCTTCTCATGGGGCATATTTCACAAGCTGTTTAGTGCTATGGAAAGGTCTTAATCTTCCCTCTACTCATAAGCATACTGACTCCTGAACTGCTCCTCCACAGATAGTGCAACAATCGCCTAAGCCCTCAGTATTCACAGGACTGTGAAATGTCTGGGCCCTGTAGTTTACATTAGTCTTTAGAAACACACGTTACATTCCCTTCCTAAGGCAAATAATGAAGGGATCTGCATTAATGCATTAAGTGGTTTGCATGTTAACTTTCCTACGATTATCAGTGACAGGTTATGCATTAGAAAATATGCAAACAATGTGTTTGCGTTTTTGTTGTTGTTGTTTTGGAAATGATGGAGAACAAGTACTGAAGGAGTTTCTATATTGTCATATATAGCTATTACCGGCATCTATACAGCTAAGAGACTTTCTAATTCTAATTTGATAATTATTTAACAATGGAAAAACCCTCCTTGTAAAAACTATAGTGTCATGAAATTCTTATAGTCATATTGTTACTTAATCCTATGTATTTTGGTTTTTACACATTTGTTCATTGAGGAGTCATTTTTACCACAGTCTTTCATGTATTTGAGTTGCCTTCTTTCCTCAAACTAAGTGACGGTAACTCCATGAACCCTTCTTCAGAGATCCTGGTTTCCAGCCCATTAATCACTTTAGTTGCCATCACCGAGTCTTACACATGTTCATCCCATCAGTTTTGAAATGTAGAAATTAAACTACACACTTGTTCTGACTCACACTAAGAATTGTTTTCTAATATTTGCAGTCATCCTGCTCCGAGGGCATTCTAGTTTCTTGTTTGTTATTATGCTTTGTTTTTAACTGAACAAACACCACTCTATGAAAACAGGATGCATAGGGATGCTTTTAGTAAGATCACATTGCTTATGCACATTAACTGTTTTCAGACAACCTGGTTTGTGCCTAGCCAGCTATTTTCTATTACACTCATCCCCTTTGAATACAATGTCGTTTATTACGCATCATTCCTCCAGTGTTTCAAAGTCAAAAGAATTCCTAGCTCTCTCTCTAGATCTTGGCAATCACATCCAAAGTGGTATCATTCTATAGATCACTAAAAATATTCTGATAACATAATCTAATAAAACCAGGCCAAGGACTTATCTTTAAAGGACAATACCTGATACGTCCACAGAAGATGATATTTATTGGTTTTGAGCAGTTACCTAACTAATCATTGTCTAAAAATGTGTGCATTACTTACATTTGTAATAAAACAGATTTATATAACAATCAGGAACAGTAAAACATAGAAATCTGAGTGCTATGAATATTCATTTGTCTCTCTTCACTTAATATGTACCTTCTCCTATGCTGATTACTAGAAAGATTAAAATGCAATTTTAAATGTATTTGTTCAAAAGAGAATTGGTATGAATGAAACACATACTGTTGCCTTTTAAAGTCATTAAGTTTGCTTTCTCTCCTTTTTAAGCACACTTGTTGCAATTTCTGCAACAATATATGTACACACACAAAGTTACAGACATTGACATTTACCTACTGGACCCCTATTAATAGTTATTTACATATTCACTTGTCACTATATGTATATTTGGTGTATGTTTCAGTAAAAGTTTTTCAAATCACAAGTATCCTATTAGCTACTAGCAGTTTAAAAAGTCTAGTCTGTATCATATTATGATCTGTGCTATTTATCAGAGGAATATCAAAATGAACTAAATGAAAAATCCACTGAAATCAAAATATATTAAATTTATTGCTTTTTTCACAGATATACTAAAATATTCCTTCATAATATTTCTCTACTCCCATGAACGTTTCAAACACTAAAGAAATTATTATATCGCTACCTAATAATTTGACTTTTGTATGCTCTAACATTTAGTTTGCTAAGAATCCATTCATACATTTGTTTAGTATTCCACTCAAAGGTGTTATTCTTGTCACAGACTAAGAAATGTGGGCTCTTCTTAGAGAAATACGTGAACAAATTCATTTGTTTACTGTGTTCAACTCCTGTATTTTTTTCTCTATAATTAAGAGAGAATGTTGTTTAAAGGAAGAAATACTACAGAAAAGTGAAAGAATTATATCTTGCTTCAAAGTATTGGAAAGCTATAAGGCTTGCCTTTCTCATTATTGAATTTAAGTTGCATAAATCCACTCCAGCATTGCTTACACTTGAGGTACAGAATATTGCTCTGCAAATCTGGCTCCATATTCACCACTTCTCTCAAAATCCTTTAGAGAACGGATATGGTTTACAGCCAACATGTGTTTACCAAGCACTGTAGCTTCGTGGGTGTGTTTAATCAATCATACAACTGGCTGAGACAGAGAAATTTGCACTTTTGCAAAATTCACTCCAAGGTCACCGACAGCCCTTAGAACATTGGCTCATCTGGCCATCATCCAAACTGTCTAGGTGGCTATTGAAGTCTTACTTTGCCCTTGTCTACATAGGTTATTATGAAGGATATTTCAGATTAGACTCCTTGATTAAAACATCAAAACATACTTACTAATCAAAGGGTTGTGCATATTTTTTGCCAACTAGCTTTAGATCACTTAGTTACTAGAATGTTGAAATGCCTTTGAATGTCAAAAATCATTATAGTATAGTATAAGTTTGTATTTAAAAGTCTAGAAACTGTTAGTGTCTATGTAACTTGTCTGACATTGAAGGCAAAGAAAGGTCAGAACAAGTGTCAAAAAAGCCACAAAACTGAGTTATAACACATATATACTTTACTTAACAACATTGAAAAGAAAGCTCTGTGGAAAAGAACATTGATTTGGGCCGGGCGCGGTGGCTCAAGCCTGTAATCCCAGCACTTTGGGAGGCCGAGACGGGCGGATCACGAGGTCAAGAGATCGAGACCATCCTGGCTAACATGGTGAAACCCCGTCTCTACTAAAAAATACAAAAACTAGCCGGGCGAGGTGGCGGGCGCCTGTAGTCCCAGCTACTCGGGAGGCTGAGGCAGGAGAATGGCATGAACCCGGGAGGCGGAGCTTGCAGTGAGCTGAGATCCGGCCACTGCACTCCAGCCCAGGCGACAGAGCGAGACTCCGTCTCAAAAAAAAAAAAAAAAAAAAAAGAACATTGATTTAAGCTTGTCTATTTCTAAGAACTATCTCTTTGCAGTTACTCAACTTGGAAGTTTTGTGTCTTGTAAATAAAATAGCTCTTTTTTGGATTAATTTCCTTAACTATATTAAAAGTCAATAAATTATTTTGGTATATATTTAGAATAGGTAAACAAATACTTTCATTTTAAATGTGTGTTTGATTATTGCCTTTTAACTGCCAAATAATTGAAAGATGGCTATTTTTTATTTACTAGTATTCTCTTGGCTGCATTTTCATATTTTAAATGCTTCAAATTATTTTTAATCTACATGTGTCTTTTTGCATTTTCTTAAAGATAGTTTAAAAATTGTTACCACCTAACTTATTTTAAAGTCTGATAAAATGTCAACAATATTTTATTATCTTAATATATTTTCTACTGCACTTGTTTATTTATGCTTTTTTCTTAATCAGATGTATGTGTAAATAAAATATTCTCATGGTCTATATGTTTGCTTTGCCCATTCTTATAAAAAGGTGTGTTTGCCAAGAATTAACAAATACCATTCCAATTTTTCTAGTGAAACATGATTTTCTTGTAATTAATATTTTGTGAACATACAACAATTAGATATCAGATTATTTATATTTGATTTGATACAATATGAAGCTCAGTTTGACAAAGTAAAAAATTACTTATCTCTAAAATTATTGTTACCAATAAATATGTATGTATATATTTTCAAGTATATATTTGAATATCTGTGTAAATTATTGCTGCTATTCAAAAATGAAGCATGCTCTTCTGCAACATTATTGAAGTACTGAGACTCAAAATCAACTAATAGTTAATATGGGAAATAAGGCAGACATTCCTTCAAACACTTTTTGTAATGTAGAAGAGACTAAGGCTACAGAACAAGCATAGAACTTTCCAAAATACATTATACAGGCTGGAGGCTACTGATGTAAGAAATGTTCAGGAGTTACTCCCCACAGGGTCACCTCCACAGCCAGGGTCTGGAATCACAAATACTTGCTGAGGGCAAGTGTATCATTTCTAGCACCATTCTAGCACAAATTCTCTTAAATTCTTTCTTGATCCATGTGAATAGCCATGTTCTTTAACTAGATAACCTTATTATTTTGAATTGAACTAATATTTTCCTTCACAAATGTTGAATTTTCGTATTGATTACTGATCCTAAGGGCTTAGTGAAAGTAGACTAAGGTAGGAGGCAAAAGAGGGTAAGAAGCTGGTAAAGATTTTCCCTCTATAGCAGGACCTGTTTGGAGGAAGTATTTCTAGCTGAATGAGATAGTAACAGAAAATTGGGGTCAGTGGGTAAGCCAGAGTTCCCAAGGGGAAGTGATGACTTCATCACATTCTATGGTTGGTTGGTATAAAGTGTCAGAATGTGCCTGGGCCGGGCGCGGTAACTCATGCCTGTAATCCCAGCACTCTGGGAGGCCGAGGCGGGCAGATCAGCTGAGGTCGGGAGCTTAAGACCAGTCTGAGCAATATGGAGAAATCCCGCCTCTACTAAAAATACAAAATTAGTAGGGCGTGGTGGTGTGTGCCTGTAATCCCAGCTGCTCGGGAGGCTGAGGCAGAATTGCTTGAACCAGGAAGGCAGAGGTTGCGGTGAGCCAAGATCGCACCATTGCACTCCAGCCTGGACAGAAAAAGTGAAATTTAATAAAAAAAAAAAAAAAAAAAAAAAAAAAAAAAACAGAGGTGCCTGGAGATATCTGTAAGGAATACGTGTCTATAAGGAATACACACTGCTCTACTGTTGATCATAAAGAATATATTCCTTCCATCTACCTGTATGTTTGTACCCATTAAACAACCCCTCTTCAGCATTATCCATCTTCTCTCCCCTGGTTTTGCTTAAAAGGAAACCTTGCCATTTACATGGAACTGATCTTACCCCAGTTTCAGCAGATAATTTCAAATGGCTTAAAATACCAGTGCATATACTGCCTTGAAAACAAAAAGTAATTTATAAATGGTACAAATCTTGGGAGGCCGAGGTGGGCGGATCACGAGGTCAAGAGATCCAGACCATCTTGATCAACATGGTGAAACCCCATCTCTACTAAAAATATAAAAATTAGGCGGGCGTGATGGCGGGCGCCTATAGTCTCAGCTACTCCGGAGGCTGAGGCAAGAGAATTGCTTGAGCCCGGAAGGCAGAAGTTTCAGTGAGCTGAGATCGCGCCATTGCACTCCAGCCTGGGCGACAGAGCGAGACTCCCTCTCAAAAAGAGAAGAGAAGAGAAAGAAGAAGAAAAATAAAGAAGAAGAAAAATAAAGAAGAAGAAGAGGAGGAAGAGGAGGAGGAGGAAGAGGAGGAAGAGGAAGAGGAGGAAGAGGAGGAAGAGGAAGAGGAGGAAGAGGAGGAAGAAGGAGAAGGAGAAGGAGAAGGAGAAGGAGAAGGAGAAGGAGAAGGAGAAGGAGAAGGAGAAGGAGAAGGAGAAGGAGAAGAACAAATCAGGACCGGGCGCGGTGTCTCACGCCTGTAATTCCAGCACTTTGGGAGGCCGAGGCGGGCAGATCATGAGGTCAAGAGATCGAGACCATACTGGCCAACATGGTGAAACCTCGTCTCTACTAAAAATACAAAAATTAACTGGGCATGCTGGTGTGCTGTGGTGTGCGCCTATAGTCCCAGCTACTCAGGAAGCTTTGGCAGGAGAATTGCTTGCACCCAGGAGGTGGAGGTTGCAGTGAGCCAAGATCACACCACTGCACTCCAGCCTGGTGACAGAGCAAGACTCCACCTCCAAAAAAAAAAAAAAAAAAAAAAAAAAAAAAAGAAAGAAAGAAACAGAAATAGTACAAATCAGAATCTGCTGGGTGAGGTGGCTGGTGGTTTGCTGGGTGAGGTGGCTGGTGGCTCATGTCTGTAATCCCAGCACTGTGGGAGGCTGCAGTGGGCAGATCACCTGAGGTCAGGAGTTCAAGACCAGCCTGGCCAACATGGCAAAACTTTCCCTTCAATACTAAAAATTCAAAAAATTAGCAGGGTGTGGCGGTGTGTGCCTGTAATCCCAGCTACTCAGGAGGCTAAGGCAGGAGAATCATTTGAACCCAGGAAGTGGAGGTTACAGTGAGGTGAGATCACACCACTGCACTCTAGCCTGGGCGACAGAGTGAGACTCCATCTCTAATAATAATAATAATAATAATAAATAAAAATTAATTAAATGGTACAACTCAGTTGAGACCAGAGAGAATGCGAACCTCCAGACTTGTGCAGAGCCTACCAAACAAGATTTTTTCTACTCTTGGAAAATACGCTGTGAAAGTATAAGGGCTAGAATACTCCTTAGCTACAGAATATTTACTACCACATAGGAAGATTGTAGAGTTATTGGTGGGACGGAGATCATCATGTAGTTTTTCAAGATGAAGTCAACACCCTGGGAAAGTAGCAGGAAACCAGAGAAACCAGAGATGGTGGTGTCACTGGTCTTCCACGCCAAATTTGAATCTGGATTTTCTTTTTTTTAAGTCAACACATTCCTTGCTTGTTTTTCATTTATTTGTGTTAGTCAGTTTGAGTTGATTTTTTTTGGCACTTCCCAAACAAATTACCTTAACTGTTCTATTTTTCTAATATATGCCTTAAATATTGAGATGGGAAACCTAGAAAAAATGTATTCAGAAATCTAAGCAAGTCAGTAGTTGTCACCAAGATTTGACTACTGGTATCAGGGTCCCATTCCTCAGGCTGAGCAGGACCAGAAAAGATGAAAGCAAGTAAAGGAGTCAGGCAAAAACAAAACATTGTCTTAGACCTAGAAAGAAACAGAGAAACAAGACTACCCATTACTACACAAGGAAATAACGCAGTCCTAGTAATACTTAAGTTGGAAACTTCTAGTATAGGGACTTCATTAACAAGAAATTGCATCAGTAAAGTTTGGAAAACAACTATGTCTCAGGAATTCATGTATGATCAGAGGAGAGGGGAATTATGACAGATAAGGGTTGACGTAGTTGCATCTGAAGACTTAACATGAAGGTCTTACCTGGAAGGATGGTGTAATAATATATATTATTGAATGTTTATTAGTAAATGCTTTTGGTCCTTAATAGGATCAGTGTAGGATTAAGCTGGCATTTCTTGAAGAAAAAGGAAAGGTCAGGAAGCTTGTAAGAGTCCCTTTTCTTGCATAATATAAAAGAATACCATATTTAGAAAGTGTAATTGAAAAAGTAAAGATAGTTGGATGAGAAAGAAGATAATGGCAACAGCTATGGATAAGAGTTGTAGCAGGATATCATTTCCCTCTCCCAGACAACATACTTATTATATTCTCCTTAAGAACAAAAACTTTACATTGAGCATAGGAGAGTCCTAAGAAAAACACACTGAATAATGCATCTTTTACATTTACTTCTGAAACTTAAGGCAAATGCCATACAGCTTTTAGGGGAATTTATTATTTCTGGTATATTCAACATTCCCTGAATAAAACCAATTTCTAAAAGAAGCACAACTCATTCTTACAAAGCTTTCAAGCATATATAAAAAAAATTAGATATGAGAATTTTATTAAATATCAGAAAACACTCAAATCTATATTTTAAAATAAATAATTTCAATAAAAGTAACCTGTTTTATTGTTTTGCCATTATAAAATGTCAATAGATATCATTTTAGGGTATTTTACCTCTAATTCTATGTTTGGATTTATCTATAGATAACTTAAGATTTTCATAATAAACTAAATTAATATTTATCCAACTCCTGTATGATAAACTTTCAAGGATTTGGGGATTTTTATTCCATCAATTCTCTATATGTTTAGTAAATTCTTAATGAAAAGGCAGTACACGTTCCAACATTGATGTGCTAGAAATAATGCATCTGCTCTATAAATAACTTGCCTAATTGGTGAAGACTTCTGGGAAGAAGTGTGTGCATAGGAAGGATTGGATGGGTTAAGGGAAAAAGTTACCTTTCTACAGAGAGAGTGACATGTAATTTCAGGCCCTTAGTAGTATCCAAGAAAAGTATACCTTAAGGGAATATAAAACTTCTCAATGTAAGTAATTTTTTAAAGACATACCTTAAAAGCAGAAATAAAAAGTATCAGTTAACTTTGTCATTTCTGATCTTAGAAATGTTTACCGCCGGGCGCGGTGGCTCAAGCCTGTAATCCCAGCACTTTGGGAGGCCGAGACGGGCGGATCACGAGGTCAGGAGATCGAGACCATCCTGGCTAACACGGTGAGACCCCGTCTCTACTAAAAAATACAAAAAACTAGCCGGGCGAGGTGGCGGGCGCCTGTAGTCCCAGCTACTCAGGAGCCTGAGGCAGGAGAATGGCAGGAACCCGGGAGGCGGAGCTTGCAGTGAGCTGAGATCCGGCCACAGCACTCCAGCCTGGGCGACAGAGCGAGACTCCGTCTCAAAAAAAAAAAAAAAAAAAAAGAAATGTTTACCAAAACAATGATTATAAATAATTTAATGTAGCTGTGTTGTCAGACTAGGACATTTGGACACTACCAGTTTCCACTCATGTTATGTTTCTGTTTTATTCTCCTCTGTGGAGTTTAGATTAATCCTTCATTGTCACACTTCAGAGAAAGGAACAAGACGATTGAGTGCTAGAATCTTCTCATTTACTGTATAAATATGTGTTGATCCTGCAGACCTCAAACTGTGATTTTGACATAAATTTCACCCCAAAAGGTGGATTTCTCAACAGTGCTAAATTTGCACTCCCCTTTGCTACAAAGCACTGTATCCAGACAGAATGCCAGAAATTTTAAAGAATTCATAATCCAGTTGGGGAAATGGAGGATAATTACATAAAAGATAAATAACAATTCACAAAACATTATAGAGTAGAACATGATGAGTTGGTAAATATTTGCTTTGTATTCAGAAAAGGTTTCATGGAAATGGAATATTTGCCTTGAGCCTCACGTAATAAGTTTTCAAAATAAGGAAAAAGAACTAAAGGATGAGAAACACTATAAAAGCGCAAGGCACTTTCTAGGACTTTCAGGTAAACACATTTAATAACTGGTAAATTCATAATCCAGTTGGGGAAATGAAGCATGATTACATAAGAGATAAATAACTATTTAGGGCAGTGAGTAGACCAGATTCGTTGGGAAAGTCATAATGTGGGTAAGAAGTAACGGAGGAGGTTGAAAAGAGTTGGAGTAAGGTTTATGATGGAGTTGCACATTTTCATGTACTAAACCTCTGATTTTTTTTTTTTTTTTTTTTTCCTGAGGTGGAGTCTTGCTCTGTCGCCCAGGCTGGAGTGCAGTAGCATGATCTCAGCTCACTGCAACCTCCGCCTCCCAGGTTCAAGGAATTCTCCTGCCTCAGTCTCTTGAGTAGGTAGGATTACAGGCATGTGCCACCGCACCCGGCTAATTTTTGTATTTTTAGTAGAGACTGGGTTTCACCATGTTGGCCAGGCTGGTCTCAAACTCCTGACCTCATGATCTACCCACCTCAGCCTCCCAAAGTGCTGGGATTACAGGCGTGAGCCACTGTGCCCGTCCCCTCTGAATATCTTAAAAGCATTTTTTATCTCCTTTTCATCTTCTTCTCTGCTTATTCTGCTTTGCAGACTGTAAATACACAGGATAAACATGCATTTAAAATATCGGTGATCATCACATTTACCTCTTTCATAACATAACAAATGTGATGTTAGGATGAGTTATGGGAAAAAGAAAAACAAGCATGAGATAAGGAAAACAAAGAAAAAAATAAGTGAAGGACAATTTGAATAGAGAACTAAGGAGCATCACATCAAGTGGTCAAATAGACTTAATAAACCTGAATTCCCCAGTTTTATAACAACATATATGTCAAACATAAAAATTCAACTTCTATTTACAAATCTGTCTACACTCAATTTCATTGAGACTTTTTTTGAAAGAGAAGGTTTAATTTCCAGTAACAAAGTAAACTAGCAGGAGAATAGCAGATGAGATACCAGTAGCTCCTGAATCATCAGATATAATTCTCAAATAGGACCTACAAACTTATGTAAAATGCAGCCCTCTATTTGTACAACGTGGACACTGATTTATTTCAGTCTATTTCTTTGAGAGAGGAAGATCTAATAATTTGATGAGCAGTTTCTTTAGTATTGAGCTATAATACAACATGCCCCCAAAATTTTACATAAAATGAAGTTAAAACAATAAAAATAAACATAAATAAAATATACAGTAAAGAAAAACTATTTATTGTCCTCATCCTCATGTGTTTACATAGCATTGGGTGTCAACTCTTTCTAAATTTAATAGAATCTATTTTCTAGTTACCATTATTCAAAGTGAGAGTTTCTACAAATCAGGCATCTATATGACTGCTCCTATACAACAGAAATGAAAGAAAAATGCACCAAAATATATAATGGCCTATAACAACAGAGAAATGATCATTCTATCTTTTAGATAATGCTGATGATTATTATTATTGTTGAGACAGGGTCTCATTCTGTTGCCCAGGCTGCAGTGCAGTGGCAGGATCACAGTTCACTGCAGCCTTGACCTCCTGGGTTGCAGCGATCCTCCTATCTGAGCTTCCCTAACAGCTGGGACTACAGGAAAACACCATCATACCAGGGTAATTTTTGTATTTTTTGTAGGAATAGGGTTTCACCACATTGCCCAAGCTGGTCTTAAACTCTGGACTCAAGTGATCCTCCTCTCAGCCTCGCAAATTGTTGGAATTACAGGCGTGAGCCACTGCTTCTAGCCGTTATTTTTTAGATTATTAAATACGTACAAGAATAGTCTATAATGGAATAATTGTCAGTAAAGAACTACTGGAATAAAAGATAAAACAGAATCTCACTACACGTAGCCCTTTGCTCTGTGGCACAACTAGGGTCTTAATTCTCCTTTTTCTTTTCTTCTTTTTATTTCCTAGAGAGAGGTTCCTGGTGCTTGTAGTACTGTTGCATATTTTCATAATGAAAAAAGGTTTCTGTAAGGATGAAATTTCCGCAGGTGGCTGAGTATTCAAAGTTACATCCAGAAACAAAGATGAGCCCTCTTTTCTGTGTGAAGTGTTGGTGTTGTATAGAAGTCAAAGCTTATTCACAGTTCAGAAAAGTCCAAAAATCAAACATAATGGACTTTCCACTGTACACAGAAATGCATGCAGGACCAAAATGCTTATCCTTGAACTGAAAGAACGGCATTTCTGTCCCCCGAGAAACCTCTGAAAGAATTAAAGAAAAGTGCATAGCAATTAAGAGAATGTGTCGAGGGGGAAAGGGAAAATCCTAAAAATATAATACAGAAATGTAGGAGAAAAATCCTGGGGTAGGCTGGAGGGGTGCAGATATCAGGAGAGGCAGGACAGAAGGGAGAAAGGGGGAAAAAGGAAAAATAAAAATAAAAAGTTAACTATAGTCCTGAGAAATGAGCATTATATAGCATATAATGTTTTAATGGGTTTCAACAGACTGAATAATAATGAAACATTATAAATGCTTTAATTTACTAACAGGTGAGTTTCCAATTAATTTTAAAATTCTCACTTACAGAAACTGTACTTTCTGCTGACATTAAGAAATAAGTCACTACAAATAAATACTGCCAGCTTTTCAATGTTTTGAAAAGATATTTTTAAACCAAATAGTTTAGACAATTTTCCTATATTATATCAGAGTATAATTCATTATTTCCTTAAAAAAGAATGACATTTCCTGAATTACTTTCATAATATATTATGAAACACTCTAAAGTGACATCAGTGAAATATTATCTGTATACACAAACATTTTAAGCCAGAGTTGATATTGGTTTTTAATTGTAAAATAACATTTTTTCTCATTTAATAGGTAAAACTACTTATAAAAGTGTAAGGTCTGGTAGTGGACAAAATGACAGAAAAATAAGTTACTAAGGACACCTTTTCTGAATTAAATGTTCATATTCTTTGATTATAATGAATCTTTAAACAAAAATAAGTCAAGTAACTCAAAACCTTCTATTCTGAGGGGAAAAAAGATTTCAAAAATTTTTGTGTGAAAGGATTTGAATGGACAGATAAGAGTTGAAGTGCTTGTAAGGCTGGAGTCAGGGGACGTAGACAGCAGAGCAAAGGTTTGCAGGCATGAAAGTAGGTGAAATCCCACATGAGAAGCAGAGTGATTTTAGAGGGATAAAATAAAAGTATGAATCTGGGAAAATAGAGTAGATTGAGGAAGGCTTTCAATGATGTAGTAAATATGGACTTAATTTGGATGGTGTGTAGGATTTCATATACAAGTAAGAATTTCATAGTATGAAAATTTAGTATGAAAATTATATGACCTACCAGTGATTTAGGAATATTGATCTAAAATAGGGACCTTAAAGGAATTGATTACAGTAGTTTAGGGGGGCTAGATTTATGGCAATTATAGTGAGAATGGAAATTACTATGATTATCTAAATCTTATATGGTGCAATATGACTGACAGTGTTTCCTGTGCCTTATAAATACTAGTTCATTAAATCCACACAACAATCTATGAGATAGGAATAATCACTTTCCCCATTTTACAGTGAAAGGAACTGAGGCACAGGAAATTCATAGGACTTGGGATATTTACCACATCCAATGTAAGAGATATAATTTGAACTTAGGTATCCTAGCCAGAATCTTCATTTTTAACTTCTGTGTAGTACTGAAAATTTGCAGATGACATATGAAAAGAACTATAGGCCAGGCGCGGTGACTCATGCCTGTAATCCCAGTATTTTGGGAGGTGGATCACCTGAGGTGAGAAGTTCAAGACCAGCCTGCCCAACATGGTGAAACCCCTTCTCTACTAATACAACTACAAGAATAAGCCAGGCATGGTAGCAGGTACCTGTAGTTCCAGGTACTCAGAAGGCTGAGGCATGAGAATGGCTTGAACCCAGGAGGTGGAGGCTGCAGTGAGCTGGGATTGCCCCGCTGCACTCTAGCCAGGGTGACAGAGTGAAACTCCCTCCCTCCCTCTCTCTCTCTCTCCCTATCTCTCTCTCTCTATATATATATATATATATACACACACACACACACACACACACAAATGCAGAATAAACATGATATGGTACCATTATGAGTCATAAAATTAAGTAGAAAATAAAGAGAAATCTGAGATTAATTATAAGATTGTCAACTTGAGATTGGAAACTCAAGAGTAAAAGCCAGTTTATAGTGATTAGAGGGATAAGGAATTTCATTCTTATATAGATTGAGTTGTACTCAATTATGCAAGTGGCATAATCTCTCTCTCTGTTTTGAAACTTTGATTTAGAGATTCAGACATTTCAGTGATGTGACAGCCCTCGAATTGAAATGTAGGATGTGCTTGAAGATAGAGTTGGACACTGACATGCATGAAGAAACAGAGATTAGCACTCATGTTGACCCATAAAGCAGAAGGGCATGGCTGTGTAATTAACAAATTTCTATTTTTCATCTTCAGTCGTTGTGACACACAGTACAATTTCCTTTCCTTGAGTTACACACAGTTGACCAGTGTCTTTTCTACAAACTTCTTTTTACTTGAGGTGGTCTTACTAGGTATCTGTCCTTTGCTTTTAAATGGGCATTGACTAAAACATGATCCAAAGCAGAAAAAAGAAAATCTGAAAGGAAGAAAATACCTTTTAGAAAAATGCTATAAAAACTGAGTTGTAAGAAGATTGATTTGATATATGATTCTATATTGAAATTTCCTTCAACCTTTAAAATAATATAAGGATAGTAATATCCTTCTGTAATGAGAATATGGATTCCCTTTCAAGATCAGAAAAAAATATTATGGAAGGTAATTTTCTACTTAATTAGATCGATTATTCTTATACTGGAAGTATCAATTTCAGCTTACTGGTTGAAATACTTATAAATATAGTATCAATGAAGAAGACTTAGTAATGCCATAATGTTACACAATAGAAAGAATCAGAAACACTTTTTCCTTCCTTCCTCTTCTCCTATAACTTTTTTTCTCTTTTGTGATTATCTTATTTTCAATGTTATTATACATACCATTAAACTATTTCTTCCTTTTCCTGACCTAGAGTGGGGTAAAAGGAAAACATGGTAAATTGGAATTCATAGATTTTATAAGAATTTCATATAATTGCTCTTCCACCAAAACATCACTGAAATCACAGGATGGACTGGTTTGAGAATCAAACACCCATTTATTTATTTTGTCCACTTTCAAATATAGGTGTTAATGAACGGTAAAAGTTTTCAAAGACAGTCAAGTAAAAAAGATTTAAAGAAGGGATCTGTAAATTGTTCACATGTATGTTTAAAGTATGTTTAAAGACATCACTTTTGCTGATGTAAAACTCAAATTGTTCATAATTGTATTTGTCAAAATGCTAAACATGAAAAACATTTAAAAACTCTGATGTAATTTGAAGAATCCTTAGAATAATTCAAGTTTGTTAATTAAGTTAAATTATTTAAATGATACAAAAGTAGTGAGCTAGTATTTCCATTACACTCTGTAATGATCTAAAGTTGTCATGTTCTAGGGTAACTTGACTTCTCAAGGCCAGTGTAGATAAAGAATTTGGAAATGTATTATGACAGAGATAACAACATGATACTGACTATAAATAGTCTGGAGAGAGACAATTAGATAAGAGAGAGTATTTGCTACTGTTTTGCTCTTCAAATATCTCTTTTCCCATTTTTCCTCAAAATATCATCTTCTGGTTAGCAATGGATGATGTTGAATTATTAAAGAAAATCATATTGTGTGTTACGACTCATGCCTGTAATCCCAGCACTTTGGGAGGCCAACGTGGGAGAACTGCTTGGAGCCAGGGGTTCTAGACCAACCTGGGCAACATAGAGATGTTAAAAAAAATAAAAATAGGGATATTAAAAATTAATTTTTAAGAAATTAGCTGGCATGGTGGTGCATGCTGTTAGTCTTAGCTACTGAGGAGACTGAGGTAGGAGAATCACTTAAGCCTAGGAGTTTAATGCTGCAGTGAGCTATGATCATGCTACTGTACTACAGCATGGGCAACAGAGTGAAATCCTGTCTCTAAAAATAAAAAATTAAAAGGGAAAATCAGAGGGTTATGTCAACAAGTTCTACTTTTTATAAGCAAAATAATTCTGTTCAAGTGAACTGAAATCAAAGTTTAAAAACGTTATATTTTTATTTTCCAAAATTAAAATGTAACTTAGAAAATATATTCAGACTACATCCATTTTTAGATTAAATATGCATTCATTACCTAGCCAATACATAATAGATGAGATATTAAAACAAATAGAAGGACTGCAACAACCAAGGAAATAGCCTAAATTTTTGTGAGTTCTGAGTATCTAAAAGTTTTTCTGAGGCGAATAAGCTAAAAGTTAGCTTATTCGCCTCAGAAACAAGTACTATCAAGTGATCTAAGGAACAGACATTCAATCCATCTGAAAGAGAGCTTATGATATAAAAGTTAACTTTTAATTAACTTTTAAGTATATTAAAAGTTAATTTACCTTTTAAGTATATTAAAAGTTAATTTACCTTTTAAGTATATTAAAAATTAACTTAACTTTTAAAATGTGCAAAATGTGCAAAAAACTTGGCCAAAAATGTGCAAAAACCTTTCCTCAAATCATGTAATCAGAGTAAAAATGAAACAATGAGAGAAACATCGTAGAGATTAGAGAGGGAAACAATTACCAGGAAATTAACAGTTGTAGCTGGTATTTGGGAGGTAATAGACTGAAAGAGAAGAAACTTTCTACATTCCAGCACTGTATAGATTTCTATAGTATTAGTTTAGAAACAAAAGCACAAAAAATCTTGAAATGCATTAAATGAAGAAAAATACTCATTTCTCTGAATTTTGCATAAACACAACATTAAGAATACCCTATTTTGTTAAAGATCTAATAGATCTTTAAGAGGTATCTGTTTATTCTATAAATTTTACCATATGTAATTCAACATTTGTCATTTTACTCCAATAGATATCTGTTATTGCAATGACTGTAATTGAATATGCAACAGAGGAAGGTTGGTAAATAGAAGGTGATATAAACCGTAGTATTCCTGTTAGACGTAGCTTAGCCATAGCTGAATAAGGACTTATGAAGGAGAACTGAATGGCAACATATAACTATATAAAGTCACAGAATTATACTTAAATAAGTTGTTAGTTGTTGTTCACTCTATAAATGAGTATTCTTAGTAGCTTGTTTCGGTATTTAGATCTGAGCTTAGGAACCACTTAAAAAAATTGAAATGGATAGACTCTTGTATCTGACAAAATCACATACACATAATCATAAGATTCCTTTCTTCTATGATTGTATTGAGACATACTTTAAAAATGTTAGTAGTTATTCACTTCAGTATTCCTGAACATACTTAAAAAATAGCTTTTACCTAAGACATTGAATTGTTTTAATATTGAGACCCTTTTACAATGAGTACTTGTATCAAAAAATTACTTTTAGCTTTATGATTCTCTAGGGCAAACTGTACATGCCAATATTCACACAGAAGCTGCATTTATCATTATTGAAGAGCTAGATGTCCTGAATGTTTGCTTTTTGCCAACTAAGACACAGGATTCTTAGTACAAAAATGTTTTAATTAAAAAATGTGAGTATATGAGTATCTCAACCAAACATATTATGGTGTGTCTGTCTGGACTGCTCTCTCCCCACATCCTCTCTGTCCCTCTCCAAGCAACCATGTCTCAGCATATACCTTGTTTTGCTAAGGCTGATGTACTTTAGAATTCTTTCTGAGCATTCCTGTCCATAGTGGCCTCTTTATTCTATAAACTTTACCATAAAAAATTTAACACTTGTCACTTTACTCTCTTTGTAAGAGGTGGCCCACTTGGGACAGTTAGAAGAAAATAATTGAAATGTTTAGGGCCTACAAACTGGGGCAGTGTTCAGGTTAATAATAAATTATAATTACATTCCCCAGAATTTGTTGTCTGAGATAGAGAGAAGAGTAAATATTTAGTACTCCTAAATAGACAAAAGGCTAAGTGCGTGTTTGTTGCTAATAAGGCATGTTGTTGTATTTGGTAATGGCGTATTTTTGTATTTGGTTAGGACATTCAATAGGTTAAAGGAACAAATAGGTAAGAATTCGTGAGTATATCCTTTTGGGAATTGCTGCTCTTTATCTTTTTTAGAACTGTACTATTTTCCTACTGCTACTGTGCTATAACAAATTTTATAAAGTTAGCAGCTTAAAACAATACAAATTTATTATGGTATATCTCAGATCAGAATTCCAAAATCATTTTATGCAGCTAAAATCAAGGTGTCTTTAGGGTCGCATTTCTTCTGGAGGTTCTAGGATCAAATTTGCTACTTGTCTTTTCCAACTTTTAAATGCTTCTTCTGTCATCCACAGGCCTCCTCCACCTCCAACATCAACAGTCAAATCACTCCAACATCTGCTCTCATTGTTACACCTTCTATGATTCTAATGCTCTTACCTTTCTATTTTCCTTGTAAAGATCCCTGTGACTACAATGAACCCTCTCAGATAATCTGGGGTAATATCTCTACTTTGATATCCTTAATTTGATTATATTTGCGAAATCCTTTTGTCATGTATGTTAACATATTTGTAGGTTCCAGAGATTAGAAAGTGAGTAACTTTGGGGGGCTTTTTCTGTCTACCATGGGAACCTTCCTTCAGTCATTTGGAACTGGTCTTAATCTAGAACTTTTAAGAAATATTTCTAATTTTGAAAATTATAAATACTGTTATGTTTTCATGTGACCTCAAGATCCAAACTTACATGGCTTCATTGATTACTAGTTGAGAACAAGTACTATCAAGTAACCTAAGGAACAGACATTCAATCAATCTGAATGAGAGCTTATGATATAAAATAAGAAAAAGAAGGTAGTGAGTGTCATGCAAATAAAATTTTCTAGGCAACATTCATACAATTGAAAAATAAGTTCAAGAGAGTCTGAGCAGCACTTACATCAACTGGAAACAATATAAATTTTAAGTTCAAAGAGTGTAGTTAATTAAAGTTCCTAACTAAAATTTAAATTTTTACGTGAAGGAAATTATAATTTTATTTCCTTTTGTAAGACAACAAATACAGTAGTCCCCACCTTATCTGCAGTTTTTTTTTTTTTTTCACAGTTTCAGTCACCTGCTGTAAACCATGGTTCCAAAATAGATGGTTACAGTACAATAAGATACTTTGAGAAACCACATTCACATACCTTTTATTACAGTATATTGTTATAATTGTTTTATCTTATTAGTTATATGGTTATCTTTTACTGTGCTTAATTTATAAATTAAACTTTATCTTAGGCTTCTATGTATAAGAAAAATATAATTCATGTAGGATTTGGTAGCATCCGTGGCTTCAGGCATCCACTAGAGGTCTCAGAACTTATTCCTGGCATATAAGAAAGGGACAACTGTATTATTCTAAGGAACATTAATATGAGATTAATATTAAAATGGATTATTAAACTGGATAATTATATGTTAAAATGTTCTACATTAACATTCTAAATAGGTAAATGAAATATAATCATCAGATTAGGTGTGATGAGTCATGCCTGTAATCCCAGCATTTTGGGAGGTCAAGGAAGGTGGATTGCTTGAACCCAAGAGTCCAAGACCAGCCTGGCCAACATGGCAAAACTCCTTTTCTACAAAAAGTACAAAAATTAATTGGGTGTGATGGGACATGCCTGTACTCCCAGCTACTTGGAGGCTGAGGTGAGAGGGTCATATGAGCCCTGGGAAGGCAAGGCTGCAGTGAGCCATGATTGCATCATGGCACTCCAGTCGGAGTGACAGAAGAACAAGACCATGTCTCAAAAAAATAAAAACTAAAAAAACAAACAAACAAAAAAACCCCATCAATGTATAATAATCCATAGTTAAAATACATACATTGTAAAAGATGAAGAGAAAAAATGTTCTAAATTTAATCACACATATATTACTCATGCTCTTAATTCCAATATTCATGAAAGTCAAATTTCCTCTTTAGAAATTTCACCAAGTAAAAAATAGTAAGGCTGGGCAAGGTGGTTCATGCCTGTAATCCCAGATCTTTGGAAGGCTGTGCCTGGAGGGTCACTTGAGGCCGAGAGTTCAAGACCAACCTAGGCAATATAGCAAGAACTCATCTTTATAAAAAAGGAAAATAAAATAGTGAGGTGTGGTGGCATGCGCCTGAAGTCTCTGATTCTCAGGAGGCTGAGGTGGAAGGATCACTTGAATCCAGGAGTTTGAGGCCACAGTGAGCAATGATCATGCCATTGCACTTCAGCCTGGATGATAGAGCAAGACCCCGTCTTAAAAAAAAGTAAAGCAAAGAAAATAAAAAGAAAAAAAAAATAAAGTGACATACATTTCAATTTATAAATATTATCGTAATTTAAATTCAGTTCATTTATTTTTAAGTGTAAAATTAACATAATTTAAAATTTCAAATACTTTGAGCTTCTAAGGGCTGATAGAAACATGTAAAAATAAATTACAAATAAATTGTTTATTTCATGTTCCTTTAAAAAGATAAAAAACAACACTGCAACAAGATTGACTCAGAAATAAGAGCTACAAGTTCAGGATGGAGCTTCTCTTTGGGGCAGATAGATCTTCCCTTTCACAAGGAATTGGAAGTGGGGAAAAGCTGGAGAAATTTTGCTCCTCCTCTGGGCTCCCTGATCCTCTGAAGAATTTTTGCCTGGAGAATCACTGCTGTTTCCCCATCAACATTCAGATTTGGCATTCTCAGGTTTGGTAGTAACTACACTAGTAATCACACCAGTTTTAAGGGGACAGAGCCAGGATCACAGCCCCCAGGATCTTACACTTGCTTGACTCAGTGATCGTAATGTCATTTTCAACACCTTGATTGGATAAGTGCTATTGAATTATTCTTGGTCTCTTAGAAATTGTTTAGGAAGCAAGAGGAACGGATGCCAAACAGATTCTAGCTGAGTCCCTGTAGCCTTGCCAGTAAGATGTCTAGTTTACAGCAATTTGCATGAATCTCCAAGAAAACCAGAGGAAAACAGAGGCTTCCTAAAATGACTATCTACTTATTCACCTCCACACTTCTTTTCAGTCCTGCCCCCTGACTACCTCTCCAACCCCATCATTAACACCAACTAGCTCTGACTCCTCAGGAGTCAGAATAGAGTAGACAGCATTTCCTGGAATCAGCTTGGGCAGAGACAGTGTCACGTGAGACTCTTCTAGATCAAAGCAAGTATAAAGGTAACAGAAAAGGCTTTAAAGCTCCAGTTAATCAGTTACAGGTTAGAATCAGATAATTAGTATGGCCCAAAGATTAGCAGAATGGGAAGGTTTGCAGGGTTTTCCATTTGGATAGCAATCAGAAACCATAATTGAATTTAAAATGAATGTGCTGTGATATGGTAGCAATGTTTTCTCTTGTCTCCTTACACCTATCAGGAATCTTACTTGTCTTACTAAAATACACACGAGAGAGAGAGAGAGAGAGAGAGAGAGAGAAAAGGAGAGAGGAAGAGACGAAGAGAGAGCAGAGAGTGGGTTTCCTGATTTAAAAGCAAATCTTTCAAGTCTTTTTGTGGGTATCTGTTTCTGTTTTAAAACCAATCTCATACATATAATTCATCATAGACTTTCTTAGTGTTTCACATTAAAAATTAGCTCCTGATATATGTCAGTCACTGTACTAGGCCTTATAGCCACAAAATTCTGAGAAAAATATACAACAGCAAATGCAAAAGCACACAAAACAACGTCAACTCCATAATAAAGGCTTAATCTACAAATTTATAATTTGGGGAAAGACAAGTATACATATATGAAAAAGCTGTGTGTTCTTCTGTTTCTGTTAGATAGAAGGATAGATAGATAAACGAAAGGAGTATTACTATGTCTATGTTAATTCTAAGAAGGAATGATTACTCAACAACCATTTGAAATCTTGGTTAAAACACTGAAGACTGAGCAGTCATATGTACCTTTGTAATAATAGCTGGAATAAACATATAGGGAACTAGAGTCACTTATCACAGTAAGTGGAGCCTAACCATGTCCAAGCTAAGACAATATAGCCCTACTCTATTGACATTTATCACTCTGTAATGAAACTTTGTTTTCATGACAATTGCTTATTTACTTGGGAGTTCTTTGAACCCAGGTGCTTGTCATATATTATCATTTTAACTCTAGCACATACTATGTTCACATATAGTATACATTCAATAAGAGTGTATACTATACATTCTTTATATATATAAATTAATGTAGACATTTCTCAATGTAGATAAATTAATACATATATTTTACATGATACTGAATCGATATAGAATTTAAAGTCTGTTCATATATGCAATTAAAATTGTTCTTTAAAATTAAATATATACAAACATACACACAATGACAGAACACTAAAAAAATTCTACTCACAGCTCTCTAGGTAGATTTTCACATTTACTGCTGATGAATTTTTTTGCAAAATTTAAATGAATGGGATGGGGTGTTGACTACAATATACTAAACATTGCTCATTTCATGTATGTCACTGTAAAGTGGATTCTGTTGGTCCTTCCAAAAAAGCATTTCAACTTATTTTATCTTTCCAATTTTTAAATACTTTTTCTTTTCTTATTAATGGTGATAAGACTACATATCCTAAGAATTTCTAAGGAAGTGACATTTTAAAATGTTATAGGTAATTTAAAAAATGAAATTCCACTACTACCCATCCCCTATGATTTCAAACACTCCTTTCAATTTATAAAATTGTGATGGTCAAATAATCAAGTTGAAACATGACTATTAGTTTCTTTATAAAACTCATTCTGAAAATGATTGCCTTATTGGTAATAAAATCATTCATCTATTGTCTCCTAGGTATTGACATGCTTTATACAAAAGAACAAATGTGAATAAGAAAATATAGCTTTCCTAAAGTTACCCCATTTAATTAATATTAGTAAATCAGTTTACCCAAATTCACCCTCTTTAATTATTCACATGTAATAGATAAAATAGTATAGATTACTGCTTAACACCAACCAATACTAGAACAAATTACAAAATCAGTTTGGAGATAAGTGCAAGTATACATTGTGTAGAAATGTACTTTAAAATAAAGGTATTGTTCATCTTTTTTATCAAACGTATATGCTTCTTTTGAATACACTATATTTCAGAATTTTCTTAGATTGCAAAGGTTCAGAGTAGTCGGAATTCTGCTAGTTTATTAGGTTGTTGCAAAAGTAACTGGTAATTGGTATTAGGTATTGGTGTTATGTTGCCTTGGTACAAAAGTAATCGTGGTTTCTGCCATATGGCAATTACCCGATAATAGGTTTTCCCAAAGTTGCTGGTCTTGCTTTTGGGGGAGAAAAAAAAAAAAAGCAAGCATTTATTGTCTAAAATTAGCTAGAGTCTAAGTGCATTATTTAGTCTCTAAATTCTATAATGATAAAGAGCTTTTATACCCTCAAAGTTGTATTAAATGTAAACAAAACAATAGATGCTTTTCTTTTAATTGGAATTTTTTCTCAGAGTAAAGCTAGGACATCCAATTACACATCATCTGAAAGCTTAAACCACCACATAAATTATAATTCCTAAAGTTGGAAATTAGTATTTTATTTACTTGCATGCCACATCTCATCCAATTTTCACTGCATTCAATGATTTAAATGCTATAATTCTATTTTTGTATAATATGTTAGTATTCAAACCAACCTTTTTACTCAGTTCAATTTTTGATAGATGAGTTAGGTTTCTGAATAATTTACTATCTTCTGCAAAGATCTGAATTAACAGCTTTGTGCTCTGATTTAACTGATTGTTTATTCGCTTGCACCAGCCAAAACCAAGGCTCATCCCTATTGGCACCTCAGTATTATACAAACATCAATAATGAATAGGGGAACATTTTCTTCTGTTCTGGTGAAAGATGCCATGTTATTATTACTTTGAGCTTGTTTTACTCTAATCACTAAAATATCCTGACATCTCTTCTGGATAAAAACCTTTACTCACTTAGCATGGACTGAGTAAAAAAAATGGTTTTAAATATATTTCAAAGCAAATTATTTATAAAAGTTTGAGAACACATTGTAAAGACATAAAGAAAATGGCTATAAAATGAAGCTGAATTTAGCTCTGTTAAAATTCATTAATTTTTGTGTGCCTAATCTAAGTTGAAGATGAATCCAGTAAAGTGCCATTCCTGGTGGGGAAAAAAATCAATGCAGCTTTATTTTACTGTTCAGTGGGTGGGTGTCAAAACAACTTTTCCTGTGGAGAGAAAAAAATTATTTTCTTTAAAAATAGCTGAGATCACAATTGATGTGACAGTTTTGCTTTCTACCTTTTCTATGTAGTGGTTTATGCTTATAATCAATAGACAATATGGAGTATTACAGAATGCAAACATTGTTAAGAAGTATATTATCCCAAGTGCTATGGAAAGATAGGAAAAATAAAAAGAAAAATATTTAATAAGAAATATAAACTGGAGTTCTATGTGATATGTACATTTTTTTTGTCTTAAAGGACTCAAAGAGAGTTTATCAACTAATAGAAGAGCTAAGAAATATCTTTTTATGCTCATCTTCATGGAGCATAAATGATAACCCATATTACCATTCCCCATTATATTTCTATGTTTCAACAGTATGATAAGCTCTAAAGAATAAGAGGCTTTCTCTCTGCTTGCTTTGTTTTCTTGTTGTTGCTGTTACTGTTTTGAGGTTTTAGTACATGGGAAACCCAAAATAATAGCATGAAATTCCATTATAAAGAGGACCTTTTTTTTTTTTTTTCACTGTTTTGTTAAAGTTTTTGCAATACTCCAAGGACTCTCTGGCTACAAAAAACTAAGATCACATTTGAAGGTGAATCACTGATTTGGTCTAATACTGATTAGCAGTTAAACTAGCTTACATTTTTTCCCCACGATATATGAAGTCAGCTAACATTTTCCCAAAGGGTCTGCTGGTCAAATGAGTTTAAAAAATGTAAAAATTACATAGAATTTCTGAAAATTCTGAACTTTTAAAATCCTATACGCTTTAGCACATTGAACAGTACAAGAAATGCTTCAGGAAATGCCCAAACAAAGCAAAACATGCTTCTTATCCCATAGAAGTGACTTTGAAATGCTATTTGAGCCACTCAATTAGTATTCAAAAAATTATCAATCAAAATCGAGAATCGAAACTCAAAGTAAGGGTGAACATACACACGTAATACTCCAAAAAATGATTTCAATTAATTTTATATTGTCAATATAGTTATATTGGGCATATTTAGCACTTTGCTAAGTGTTCTGAGGACACAAGTGGAGTAGATGTCCTAGATCTTACCAAAGAAACAAAATGATGTGTCCAAGTGCATGGTGAAGCCAGTGGTTTGTTGTTTTTCTTTTTGCTTTTCTTTCTGGAGCTCAAAGATAGTTTAACATGTCAGAGAATGGATCATTGAGAAAGGTAGTCATTGAAATATTTTTACTGAATTTGGGAAACTCCAGGTGAATAATGGAAGCAAGGCCAGAGGTAGCATGGTAGGCAGCTCCTAAGGAAGCCCCCCAACAATCACTGCTTGTTGCATTATAGAATGAATACCTAATTGAGATGTATATTATCCAAAGTGCTATGGAATGAAAAGAAAAATAAATAAAAAGAATAACCTTTAATAGGAAATATAAACTGGAGTTCTATGTGATATAATTATTTTTTGTCTCAAAGGACGTAAGGTGAGTTTAGCAACTAACAGTAGAGCTAACAAGTATCTTTTTATGCTCATCTTTGTGTGGCATAAATGATAACCCATATTAGCATTCCTCATATTTCTATGTTTCAACATTATAATAAGCTCCAAAGAGTAAGAGGCTATCTCTCTGCTTGCTTTGTTTTCTTGGACTTGGAATCATATAGCTATGGGTGTTCACAAGTCTGTGCAATGCCTTCCACTTGAGTTTGAACTGGACTTACTGATTCACTTCTTACAAACAGAATACAGCAAAGAGATGGAGTGACACTTCCAAGAGTAGTTTACTGAAAGGCTGTGGATTTTACCGTCACATGCTCTCTTCCTTGGTCTCATTCTCTTTCATATTCCTTATCTTAAGATAAGTCTGGGTCTGAGACAGCCCCATGGAAGACCCATATGGTGAGGGACTGAGGCTTGCTAACAATCACTTGAGTGAGCTTAGAAGTAGATCTCCAACTTCCCACACTCCCTGTGAAACCTTCCGATGAAACCACCTGACTGCACCTTCTTAAAAGACTTTGAATCAGGCTTACCCAGATAAGTTGCTTCTGGGTTTCTGACCCACAGCAATTGTGAGATAATTAATATTTGTTGTTTTCAGCTGTGACATTTGGGGTAATTTGTTACTAGCAACAGAAGAGTAAAAGAGGTGGAAATGAGTTATGTAGGGAAGTTATAAGAGGTTCAATCACATTATACCCTCAAGCAAAATATTCAATGACTCTCACTACCAGTAAAATACATTCCTTTCTCAGTTTTCCATCTAAGGATTTACATGATCTGTTCCATGTTGTCTTCCTAGTCTCACCACTCCATTCCCTCCCCCGTCTCTTAATCACAAATTAAACCAAGAAAATTCTATTCTTTGAACATGTTCTACATTTTCCTACTTCTGCATCTTTGCTCATAAGCTGCATGCTTTGCTCATAAGCTTAGTCACTAACCCCCAAATTTGCAAAGTCGTATATTGGAAGGGGACTTAGAATCATATGGCTCTGGGTTCATATGGATCAGTGAGTCTCAGTTTTTATCATCCGTGAAATGGAGATACTAATAATCATAAATTGCTTTGTAAAATCAATAGAAGAATGAATGCAAAAATCTACACTGTGCTTGGTACATTTTATAAATGATATTTCTCTCCTCTCCTCCATCAATTACCTGCTCCAGTCCAAGTTGTAATCCATATTGTGTTTTCATCTATGTTCACATAGCAATTTGTATAAATTATTATAATTGTCAAGCACACATATCACAATATCATTAATGTGTCACTACTGTAACATATACAACACAAATATATGTACATCAATAATGTATATACGCCATATAAGTATATCACACGTACTTACTAGAGGATAACCAATCCAAAGGATATCAGCAAACTGGGATGAAGAAAATCCTGGCAGACCCTTAACCAAAACAGTAATATACTTAGGATTTGAGGGTCAAAATTTGGTTGACTTAAAGTGAGTGTTGCAACTTGCATAAAGTAGTAGGCTTTCTATTCTTAATTTTTTTGGTTTGGTTTTCTTAACAGAAAATGTTTTTGCATAAATTTATAAATTTATATTGAGATTTATTCTGTTAGCAAAGAAACCCAGAAACACTTCAAAACACCATTTTGTAAGTTAAGTGTTTTTACTGTATACAATTTTTTTTTTACTTTTGTTTAAAAGGACTATGACTTCACATTTAGTAAGTATATGTTAAACATTAGTTGATTGAATGTCTGTATATACAAATACATAGGGAATAAGCTTTAATTGGAGAGAAGTTCAGATAAATATTTGGTAACTAAGATATGTTATCAGATAACTAGATAACTGAGAATGTTATTTAAGATTTGAAGCCTATATTTTCCTACAGAAAGGAAAGAAACCCTTAGTTACCAAAGGTGATGCTAATTTCTTTCATTTTTCTCTCAATGCATCAGAATAACTCTCAAGTTTAATTTATGATCACCTTTTTTTTTTTTTTTTTTTTTTTTTTCCCCTGTAAAATCTCTGGGGAATCAAAGTTGCAACTTCATAGTCTGATTCTAAAGAATCAATACTCAGTGATTCTAGACAGGAGCACCAAATTATTTCGCTGGAGCCGAACCAATTTTCTGGTAGATAGAACTGATTTTTAACCTGAGTCCTTTTCAGCATAATCAATACGGATTAACTGCTTTAGTAACTTTATCAAAAGACGGGCTATCTGACTCAATCTGCTTGTTTTCACAAACTGCTTTGTGATTACAAAAATTAATTTTGTTTAACTGCAACCAGCATATATATTTTTTTCATGAATTGTTGCTGAGCAAAGATTCTACCCTAACCCCAGCATGGTGTACATCTTCTGAATGAACAAACTCAAACCCAAGACCCTGAGGAGAGGGAACATGGTCAGCCAGAACTATTCAATCTGAAAGCAGTAAAAAAGGCTTCCATATATTGTGCTTTTGAGCTTCTGGTTAATTTAATTGTTTGCACAACTACTTTTTCATCTGTCACTGTATTCTCCTTTAAACTTATGCCTGCCAATCTCATGATGTCACCAGGCTGTGGCTGGAAGTGTCCCTCAGGTCCACAACATCAAAGCCACTATGTTCCTTTCATGCCTTCATTTACAAAGCTCATCCCAAGATGGATCCATTTTTTTGTGATGTGATTTTTCATTAATAGATTCATATTGCTCATTGCTCTAGGGTCCAGGCACTCTGAGAGTGCCCTTAGGCTGCCCTGGTTGCTGAATCAGAACTTGCTAATCAGTCACTGTTGGCACCATTTAGCTGGCTGCTTGCTTGCCAGGAAGTGTCCGAGGTCTTCATCTCCTCTCCTTCCAGGTGGAATGGGGACCCTCTGCACTTCTGGGAAATCTCACATCTTTCATGGAGTTAAATGGAAGACAAAAGAGAAGGTGACATTGGGGAAGGTGGGCAGGAGCACAGAGGCGCCATCAGTGGCTCTTCTGGCTCCTAGTAAGGGAAGAATATGCCGAACGTGTTATGTAGGATCTAAGAGATCAATTAAGGATGAGAGATGCAAAAAGGTTCATGCTTATTCTAGACCCTCATTATGGACCAAATTATATCCTCCCCCAAATTCATATGTTGAAGCCTTAACCCCCAGTGTGACTGACTGCATTTTGACAAAGGGCTTATAAAGAGATAATAATAAAGGTTAAGTGAGATAAAAAAAAAAAAAAAAAAGAAATATTTTATGGTAAGAATTTTCAAATATTTCATCACTATTTTCTGTATATTACAATGCATAACGAAATAATTTTTTAACGTTGCATTTCTTTTATACCAATTAAAAAACAGCTACTTTCGTGTATAGTGGTGCACCACATAACAAAGTTTCAGTTAACACAAGACTACATATATGACAGAAGTCCCAAAAGGTTATAATGAAGCTGAAAAATTCCTATAGTCTGAGTTATGTGGCAGCTGCTGTAACACACTATAGCACAAGGCATTACTTATGTGTTTGTGGTAAGGTTAGTGTAATAAACGTAATGCCTGTGCATAGGTTTTTATAATCTGTGGAAGAGAATATATTTGAGAGAGGAAACTAAAGGTTGTTTAATGTAAATTCTATTCATCCCTCTCCTATCTTAAATTTTAATTTCAATTCTTATCCATATTTATTCCATTTCTTAGCTCTTGGTAAACAGGCAAAATGGAAGTAAAATACAAGTTGAATAGATCTCTTTTCTCTCTTGTCAGTGACTCAAGCAATAAACTTAACTTTGTCTTGTTTTTCTAGAGTCTGCATATTATAAAACACAATTTTTGTTGTACTCAATATTTTCACCTAGGCCTTTTTCCATGTTTTAGAGTTTCTCTCGGTTTTCTTACAATTTATTCTTCATTTTGTGCTTACTTCCACTTTTTATATGTTCTGCTATAAAAGCTAAGCCCAACAGAAAGCTTTATCTCTATATAACTGCATTAGTTTATTAGATGTATATTCACTTTCTCATTAGGAGATCTGTGTGGCTATAATAAAACTTTCATTTTTTAAAGCTTTCAGCATTTGGGCACACCTATCTTTGTCATGAACTCACTTTGTTCAGAAGATTTTCTTAAAATCTAGGGAAGATATTAGACTCTACAAACCATTCATTTCCTTGGCTTTATGGCACTTTAGATGATATGAACATCTCCCAAGATTCCTGTCAATGCCATTTTATAAACTGATGATTCCTTGACAAAATAAGATCTAAAATGAAGCCCTTACTCAACTTTCTGAAAAGCAGAGCTTTCAGTAAGGTAAAAATTATCAGATGTTCTGCTTTTAACTGAATGAGACTTCAAGTAGATAGATACCTAGATATAGTAGTTTATATTTACAGTTTCATCCAACTTGGTCCATTGTAAATTTAGAATTATGTGCAACTATTCTCCATAGCCCCATTATGAAAACTGAAATAATAAGGATGTTAGACTCTCCTATTCAATTTATCCAACTTACTTAGACTTCTAACTCCTTATTCCCTTATTCTGAGACAGTGTTGCTCTGTCACCAAGGCTGGAGTACAGTGGCACAATCTCAGTTCATTGCAACCTCCCTCCACCTCCCAGTTCAAGTGATTCTTGTGCCTCAGTCTCCCAAGTAGCTGGGATTACAGGCATGTGCGATCATACTGGGCTAATTTTTGTATTTTTAGTAGAGACGGAGTTTCACCATGTTGCCCAGACTGGTCTGGAACTCCTGGCCTCAAGTGATCCACCCATCTTGGCCTCCCAAAATGCTGGGATTACAGGCATGAACCACCGTGCCCGGACCCATAACTCCTTATTCTTCATAAGCATTGGTAATAGTTGTGGTTCACTCTTGGCTACTGTCAATCATGTCTACCTAGGATATATAGAGTTATGTGCAATTTTAACAAAGCAAATTGGAATTTAAAACTTTGTTCTTCAAATTCTATAATTTATTTTAAAATTTCATTCTAGAATCAAGAGAGCTAATATTTCCATGGTACTTATTATTTTAATTATTCTAAATACTTTGGGCATAGAAGTTTATGTATTCTTCACAGCATTCCTTGATTTCAGGTATCATTATTACCGCTATTTTAGAAATAAGAAAATTGATGCACATGAGGTTAAGTAACTTGTTCAAGGTGTTATAGTTAATAGTGGTAGAAGTAGACACCACATTTGTGTTTTTGTCTATTACAATACATTACTATAGTCAAAGAAATACTTGTACAGAAAAAGTACGATAGTCATACAATTTTACATTTGGTTAAGTTCACATGGTGGATGCCATAAATCTAGTCCCCCTGTACATTTAAGGAGCATAGATTTTGATTTCAGGCTCCAAGTACAACTTTTTTTTTTTTTTTTAATCGAGTTTTAAAATGTTACTCAGTCTTAGAACAAGAGTGAGATGAACATGACAGAGCCACAGTATGCCAACCTAGGAGTATTCAGGATCTGCAAAGTTGTAACAGTGATGCTTCTAATTATGGTGGTGAGTGGGGATTGGGGAGTGGGGAGTGGGGACTGGAGGCTGAAGGATGGGAATGTGGTGTGAAAGAAATTTGTGGCATGGAAATATTTTATTCTTAGATCAGGCTGCTCATAACACATAGACACTGTATGACTGCATGAATTTATCTTATATTGGCAGCAGAATGTACCACCTTTTTGAATATCATTTGAGGCCATCTTCTCATGATTTGTAACACTACTTTAAAAAGAATGTCTTATAGTACTATGCACCATTATGGTGTCAAATTAATTTTAATTGATAAACTTTCCTGTACGTTGATAAAGATTTTTGCTATCTGACTAAAATGGGGTGAGCTTAGCTTGGAATAATACATCTAACTCACAGTGGAAAAAAGAAAATCCCCATGAACATTTAATATGAAAAAAATCATTTTGAATATTATGATTTTAATAGCTATTTTGAATATGCTCATTTAATCAAATTTACAAACAAGAGGTAATAGGAAGAGACGTAGTCTACCTTGTTTTAGTGTGAGAGGCATGAGGTCATAATGATTTTTAAGGTACTAGTCCTAAATCAAAGTCTGTAGAAGGCTTTGAATCATCTCTCCTATTTCTTACATTAGCAGCACCAGGGAAAGTGGCTACATCCTGACCATTCTTCATTATGTGAACAATTTTATCATAATAGACTGTAATTCTGCAAGAAACAGCAATTCTGAAAGGCTAATGATTCTTTTTAAAATAAAGAAGTAACTACCAAATGCCTCAAAGTACAGATTGATTAGATATTAAAGACAGGAATGGTGATTTTAAGTTTCATGAAAAAAGACATATTTCTGTCAAGTTTCTGAGCTGTAGGCACAAGATAGATATTTAAGTAATGATTCAAAGAAAACTACTTTTTTTGTTGTTCTTCATTATTCTTGTTCAAATGCTGATACATCACACAACTCTTACAACATACACTGTCATCAAACAGTTTGACAGATGGACAGATTTTAGCTATTCATTACCAACGTCTTAAAGTGTGGCTGGTACAAACTACACAAAGTAATTTATTGAATGTTTTCTGAAAGTAAAAGCACTTCAAATCAGCACTACTTTAATATAACATCTTACATTCCAATTTTATCAATACCCATGTAATACTCTGACCGTGCAAAAACCATGTTTCTAAAATAATTACAACAATGTGGGTGTCCACTAAGCTTTTCTTTTATTTCACGTTTTAAAAAGTGGAAGATATTTGGGGGTCAATCACTAAGGCCCTCTCCATTCTTCATATTACAAAATCAACCTGAAAAAAAAAAGTACATATGCAGAGCTAGGAGTTGACATATTTCTGAAACTCTTTCTCATTGGGGCAACAAACATCTTTATCTTTAATGATTGTTTGTAATAGTTACTTTAATAATTCACAAAAGATTTAGGATTTGAATATATAGTCTGAAGTTTGAGATCCTTTTCTATTCTTATATTTTGATTATAAATGTTCAATAAGAACTAATCATAATCATCAACAGGTCATTTATGTTACAATTGGGACAGGGCATTGAATCTGGAAGCTAGGGACTTTTCTCTATGTCATCTTATCATGTATCTTTGAGCAAATCATTCCACTTCTCTAACCCCAACAGACACTAAATTCTAGGGTGTTATTCTTCCAAATTAATAGAGTCACTTGGCATCATCCAAAGGAGTGGTTCCCAGATGGGTATAGCAGATTTAATATGTAAACAGTCATAAGTCTCTGGTATACTAAATTGAAACTTTCCTTATTTCTTGTTCACTGGTCCACACTTAGTTAATATTCCTCTTTTTCTCTTTCCTCTTGTCAAGTCATGTTTCTTTAATTACCTCCAGTACACAGTAGTTTCTTTTCGTTAAATGTTCAGTTATATTCTGGATTGCCATCCCACCCCTGTTCCCCTTTTCCTCATTCTCAGGAGTAAGATAAATTCTAGGGCATTTTCATATTTTCTTGGTTCAGAGAAAGAACATGAGGTAAGACTCCTATTCTGCTTTTCTCTGGGCTCTGCTGAAATGATTGGTGCTGCCTCATGTTCCAGTATGAGCTTCTCTCCTTGCCTCATACTCTTCTAAAGTGTTTGTAGCATACACTCCATGATGGCTGGCCATCAGTGTCCATGCTTTCAGTGACATTCTTCCCAAATCCAGAGATGCCTTCTTCATTCACTACCAGCTTCTACTCATCCACCAAAGTCCCCCTCTGATGTCTCTCACAGACTACACTACATCAGATTTAGCCACTGCCAGTCTACTGTCCAGAAACCATATTGGTTGCTGAGCATCTCTATGAATCTTTTGATCCCTCAGGCTACCATCTTTCATTCTGGGAGTCCTCTCAGGTTTAAATAATTTTCTTAGGTTCTGACCTGCAGATGATAGAGATACAAGGATGCAACTCAGTTTGTATCAGACCTTCAAATTCTTGACTCTGTTCTGCTGATCAATCATATGTTTATTTCCTTTTAGGAAGAAACATGACTTGTGACATCACATATGTTTACCATATAGTTCAGGGCATAAATGTCATCCAGTTCTTCAGTCTTTCTGCTCTTAATGCTAAAGCTTAATTTTTCTACTTCCACAAAGATGTTCCTTTTGAAAATTTCCAAGAGTTTATTTTAGGAAAAGAAGATGCAGGAATAAAATGTTTACAGAAAAAGGTATTATACAGGACATAGTGTAATTTTCAATCGGGCAAGATCTTTTTATTGGCATTTTACAATGCTATAATTCTGTATATTCCTTATATAATTGATTTAGATGGTTTGAAAAAGTGCTTTCTTTTTAGTACTTTTCTCTTGCTATCTTATGATACTTTCTAGATAGTATTTGCTAAATTTCATTCAGTTATTGCTTATTTAAAATATTATATTATTTTCCTATTGTTTCACTATGCTTTTTATTTATATATTACAACAAATTTAGAGAATAAATTCAGAAAACTGAAATTTCATGTAGTTAATACCACTAATGATTTACTTGGATTCATGTACTAATCACATTGATGTTTTCACCAAATTTTGTTTTATTGTGGTAAAATAAAATATACATAAAATTTTCCATTTTAACCACTTTAGTTGTACAGCTTAGTGACATTAAGTATATTCACATTTTTACACAACCATTACCAGCATCTTTCTCCAGAGCTTATTCCTTCATCTTTCCAAACTGAAATTCTCTGTTGATTGAACACTAACTTCCCATTTGTCCCACCCTGAACCCTTGGCAACCACCATTTTACCTTGTGTTTCTATAAATTTGACTACTCTGGGTGTTTCATATAATAGACTCATACGTATTTGTCCTTTTGTCACTGGCTTATTTCACTTAGCATAACAACTTTAGGTTCATTTATACTGTAGTATGATGTGTCAGAATGTTCTTCCTTTTTAAGGCTCAAGAATATTTCATTGTATTTATACCACACTTTGTTCATTTTTGTGTCAATTAACATTTGGGCTATTTCCATGTTTTGCCTATTGTAAATAATGCTGCTTTGAACACAAGTATACAAATATCTGTTCAAGTCCCTGCAGCCAACGTTTATGGGTATATACCCAGAGCGGAGTTGCCATCATCAATTTTTGAATAGTGATGGCTTGTACTCAGAAGATGGTTCTGAAAAAAACAGTACATATTACATATTTTCCATATGTATTCTTTGTTAATAATCACATGGTATAGACAAATCAATACATTTAATTACAGAAAAAGAGCTTTTTTATTATTTATTTATTTATTTATTTGAGATGGAGCTTTTTAAATTAGTGTACAATACCAGGATTCTGAAATCCCTCAGCTTTATTCCCAAAGGTAGTATTTGGTTGAATTTCTGAATCCATTTAACCCACCTGAGTATGAATTTCTTAATTTTTCATAATTTTTCAAACAAATAATCTATCAAACTTATTTCAAAGAATTACTGTATGAATCACATATTTTAAAAGAAAACTGTAAACCACCTCATCAATTTAGGCTAAGGATAAATTACACACATAGTAAAGTGAAAATTCAAATGATTTTTCTCAATTTTACTTGTGTAATTTTCTTTTATCCTATTAGGATGCTTGGAAAGATGTCCATAACATTTTTCATTCTTCAAAAAAAAAAAAAGGTGAAAATTAATGTACAGTAAAATGCAATTTTATGTAGAAAAAGAAAGATGAACATACTATGAAATGTTCTGGAGACAGTACATGCAAAACCTTAGTAATATGAATTTGAAAGATGAAGAATCAATTCTTAATTTATGTATTTCTGTTATCGCTTAATTCATCATAACACATGCCATTTTTTGTAGCTAAGAAAATTATTCTAAGGTGGAAAAATCTTAAATAATAAAATCGTACTATCTTACTAGGAGAACAGACAGAACACCTATCTATTGCTAGTATCCTTGACCTAAAACATCCTTAGAGGAAACTATGCTACTTCAAGAATTGGCTCATTCTCTGATCAAAAGACTGAAAGTTCTCTACAAACTTACGTTAAGAGCCTTCACTTCTTGAATTACATGTCCTATTTTACTTCATCATCTTTTTTCTTCCCCTTTCTCCCCCCTGTAGTTCTCATTTGTACCATTTCTCTAGATCAACATCTTTGACACCCTCTCTGTTTAGAAACCTTATCTGCATTACTCCTCTGGTTCATGCAAGTTCTTAGATCTAACCACATTTTTCTACCTTTCAGTAGCATTTCTCTACCTTTTAGTAGCATTTGTCAACTTTCTATACTTTTGAAATTTTGAAATAGTTGCTATTTATCAATGTTATTTTTAATGTTTTGATCTAAACATAATAATATGCCTTCAAATAAAGATAAGGATGAAAGAGTAACGATCATTATTTAAACCATTGTAGCATTTAATATTTACAAGAAAATCACCATACAAGGAACCATTAGAGATAAATGGACAAATATGGTTTTTATGAATATATGGTTGTAGTATTTGACAAAAGTGTTTTATAACTTCATAAGAAGTCCTGTTAAGAACCTATCTTTTGACTGGGCACAGTGGCTCACGCCTGTAATCCCAGCACTTTGGGAGACTGAGGCGAGTGGATCACCTGAGTTCAGGAGTTTGAGACCAACCTAGCCAACATGATGAAATCCCATCTCTACTAAAATATAAAAAATTTGCCAGGCATGGTGGTGGACAACTGCAATCCCAGCTACCTGCGAGATTGAGACAGGAGAATAGCTTGAACCCGGAAGGCAGAGGTTGCAGTGAGCTTAGATTGCGCCTCTGCACTGCAACCTGGGTGACAGAGTGAGACTCCATCTTAAAAAAAAAAAAAAAAAAAGAATCTGTCTTTTGATAATATTTCCATCAAGAAACTGGGTCACAAAATTTATCCTAAGTGAAAAAGATTAAAAAAGCAAGATTACAATAAACTGTTTATGTTTTATAGATTTTAATCTTTAATAAAAATTCTTTTAAGTTCAGAAGATAATAAATAATACAGATAGTAAAAGATTATTCCTGCTTCCACTATTTAATATCATCACTTAAGAGCATTTTGGATTTATTTTTTATTTTTTATATTTTTGGACAGGGTCTTACTCTGTTGCCTAGGCTGGAGGGCAGGGGTGCCATCATGGCTTAGTGCAGTCTCACACCTGGGTTCAAGCAATCTTCCTGCCTGAGCCTTCTGATCAGCTATGGCTACAGGCATGCAACATCATGTCTAGCTGTCTTTTTAAAAAAATGCAGAGATGGGGTCTCACTATGTTGCCCAAGCTGGTCTTGAGCTCCTGGTCTCAAATAATCCTCCCACCTCAGCCTCCCAAATTGGGATTACAGGCATTAGCCACCATTCCTGGCCTGAAAATTTTTTAAAAATATATATTTTTATAATAAATGTGTGTATCTATAAATAAACTATATTTAACATTTTGTATCTTTTTAAATTTACAGCTGAAACAAAAGGAATTTTCTGTATTTCCACAATTATCCTTTTACTGGGAGAATACCATGTAAACAAGTGCACAGTTCACAATTTCTTCACATTTTCCAATATTTTTGGATATTTAGGTCATTTCTCAGTTTCTTCCTAAGTTTCTTCACATTTGCTACTATAGAGTTATCTAAACTATGTATTTTTTTCTGATTTGGGGAATATTTTCTTGCAAAATAACCTCAAAATTTTCCTTACGAGGCTTTATTTGTGGGCAAATTTAAGGTTGGTTACACGTATGATTAAAATCTTTTCAATTTATACTGCCATGCATACTGTAACAAATTTTCTCATAGGTTTTCTACAAATGAATAATATATATTTTTAAACAAGTGTATAAATTTAGTAAATATACTATTACCAATTTGGTAGGAGAAATGGGATCCTCTTATATGTTACTCTTCAAAAATTTTAATATTAAAACAATCATTCATTGTATTTAATATTTTATAAATTGTCATTTGTCACACAGAAACATTGGGATATTTTGCTTTTTGGAAAACATGTGTAATTCTGGAGCATGGCAGCAACATTCTGGAAGTATGTGAATGAATGAATTGTGCAATATTAGAAGTCAATTTGTTTTAGTTGGTGGTTATTCAATAAAACACTTGTTCAATCTTGTAGTTCAATTCATTGAACAAGCAAATATATTTTGTTCTTATGACAACTGCATACTCATTTTAATGCAGTTACATCTATGACTTTAAATGAACACATTTGACCCAAAATACATTTATTATATTACTCAAAAATGTGTGCTTCATTTATTTTATATATAGACATGCTGTGTTGACTTTAACATATATTAACTGAACAAAGTTAAACAAATCATCAGCGTCTATATGGTGCTTTAATTAAATGGGTTAGCATATTAAATATGCTTTATAGCTCATCAAACATTTTCTTGACAGGCATCTGTCAGCCTGTTGTACTCTACAAACCTACCTGTAGAATGTAAGATAATTTATTTTCTGTCATTATTGCTTAACATTTCTTTGGCTGCACTGCCAAGAATTTCTGGCTATTTAGGCTTATTCTTGCCTTTGAAATACAAGTGACCCTTGGGAGCATGAAGAGGCTGTTTTCCTGCTGGCTTTACACATACCTTGGAAGTGCTGCCTTATGACAGTCTCAGGACAGAAAAGTATGTAAGATTTTCTTAGGGCATTTTCAAATGTCCATAAAGAAGACGGGAGATAGGTTGTTGGTCTGCCTCTGCTTCTCTTTACCCTCCCCCTCATTTACATTGTCATGCATTCAACAACTGTTTAAGTGGTCACTGCACTCCAGACATTGTGCTGGCTACTAATGCCACAACGGGGCAGTATCCCTCGAGGAGTTTGGAATTTAGGAACTAAGTCATGGAGCTATTTACCATAGAAATAGTAAAATATTTATGATTCTTGTCATCTCTTCACTGTCACTTTTGCTCTGGAGATATTTAGATTACTTTGCTGATATCAGGTCAGAACTGAAAATCAAAATATAACACAAGATGTAAAATTCTTTTTCCTCAATGAAAAATCTCCAGGACTCCCAGACTTTAAACATTTAAGTGAATACATTTCAACAACACAAATGATTTTCTCCCAGGCAATCATGGATGAACTGACTGAAAGTGTATAATAGGATGTTCTCATGGGAGCAAACCACTAAGGCAGCTCCCTATGTGATGCTGTAATGTCAGATAACATGGAAGGGTTCCAGTGCTGTGGCAAGCAGTACATAAAACACAGACAGCTGAACAAGCCCTCATTTATATTAGATTGTAGAAATAAAAGACCATCAAAATGATCCTTCTTCATTGAATAACAAGAGATTAGGGGAAGTGAGGGTCTTATATTACCAAAGCCTTCACTTTTCCTTTACAACATGCTATTCAAATTTACTATTCAATGCCTTAATTCATAATTACAACATCTCAAAGTCTTTTAAGGCAAGGGACATGACCACTACAGGGCCAGGAAACTTTGCATTAATGCACAGTATTCCTGCTAATGATATCACGAGCATGTCAAAGCTCAAAACTTCCTCTGTCTTGTTCTTTTTACTGAGGAAATTGGCTAAAAGAATGAAAATCTTTGTAGAAAGTCAAAGGGCAAGATAGAAGAAAGCAATGGAAGGCTCTAATTTTCATGAAACAATCTTAAAATCTATTACTGGAATTTTGACTCGTGAAAGAAAATGTGTTGTATTCATTTAGTGAATTCAAATGTGACTCAGCCCACTAATGTGAAAATGCAGAGTTATGACCTACTCATCGATGCTAATGACTATGTCATTTACATGTGTTTGCCACATTAATAGGGAATAAATGGTTAGAGATTTTTATAAAGGATTCATTTGATTTTGCTAAGATGTCTAATGACAGAAAACATCTCAAGTAGAAAACCATTAATTTTTTTCATTCTATAGCAGTTTCCTTATAAATGCATTTCTTTCTCAATATCCACTCCCTATATTAATACAGGCTGATAAAAGTCAACTGTTTGATTATAGTTAAATTTCAACTTACTGATGTTTTAGTAGCTATCTAATATGGTTTCACTGTGTCCCCACACAAACCTCATCTTACTCCCACAATTCTCACATGCTGTGGGAGGGACCTGGTGATATGTACGTGAAACATTGGACCAGTTCTTTTCCATGCTATTCTTGTGATAGTGAGTAAGTCTCAGGAGATCTGATGGTTTCATAAAAGGGGAGTTTCCCTACGCAAGCTCTCTTCACTCGTCTGCCACCATGTGAGATGTACCTTTCATCTTCCACTATGATCGTAAGGCCTCCTCAGCCATGTGGAACTGTTAGTCCATTAAACCTCTTTCTTTTGTAAATTGCCCAGTCTTGGGTATGTCTTCATCAGCAGTGTAAAAAGGAATCATACAGTAAATTGATAGCAGGGATGGGGTGCTGCTGAAAAGATACCTGAAAATGTGGAAACGACTTTGGAACTGGGTGACAGGCAGAAGTTGGAACAGTTTGGAGGGCTCAGAAGAAGACAGGAAAATGTAGGAGTGTTTGGAATTCCCTAAAGACATGTTGAATGGCTTTGACCAAAATGCTGATAATGATATGGACAATGAAATCCAGGTTAAGGTGGTCTGAAATAGACATGAGGAACTTGTTAGAAACTGGAGAAAAGATGGCTTTTGTTATGTTTTAGCAAAAAGACTGGTGGCATTTTGCCCCTGTCTTAGAAATGTGCAGAACTTTGAGAGAGATGATTTAGGGTGTCTGGTAGAAGAAATTTCTAAGCAGCAAAGCATTAAAGAGGTGTCTTGGGTGCTGTTAAAGGCTTTCAATGTCATAAGGGAAACAGCATAAAAGTTTGGAAAATTTGCAACCTGACAATATGATAGAAAAGAAAATCTCATTTTCTGAGGAGAAATTCAAGTTGGCTACAGAAATGCACATAAGTAACTAGAAGCCAACTGTTACTCACCAAGACAATGGAGAAAATGTATCCAGGGCATGTCAGAGACCTTTGCAGCAGCTCCTCCCATCACAGGCAGGGAGAGCTAGGAGAAAAAAATGGTTTCTCGGGCCCGGCCCAGGATCCCTCTGCTGTGTGCACTCTAGGGACTTGGTGCTCTGCGTCCTAACTGCTCCAGCTGTGACTAAAAGAGACCAAGGTCCACCTCAAGCTGTGGCTTTAGAGGGTGTAAGCACCAAGCCTTGGCAGCTTCCATGTGGCATTGAGCCTGCAGGTGCATAGAAGTCAAAAACAGAGGTTTGGGAACCTTTGCCTAGATTTCAGAGGATGTATAGAAATGCCTGATGTCCACACAGAAGTTTGCAGCAGGCGTGAGGCTCTCATGGAAAACCTCTACTAGGGCAGTGGGGAAGGGAAATGTGGGGTTGAAGGCCCGACACAGAGTCCCCACTGGGGCACTGCCTAATGGAGCTGTGAGAAGAGGGCCACCATTCTCCAGACCCCAGAATGGTAGATCCACTGACAGCTTGTACAATGTGCCTGGAAAAGCCACAGACACTAAACGCCAGCCCATGAAAGCACTTGAGAGGAAGGCTGTACCCTGTGAAACCACAGAGGTGGAGGTCCCCAAAACCGTGGGGCCCCACTTCTTGCATCAGGGTGACCTGGATGTGAGACATGGAGTCAAAGGAGATAATTTGAGAGCTTTAGAAGTTGACTGCCCCACTGAATTTTGGACTTACATGAGGCCTGTGTCTCCTTTGTTTTAGCCCATTTCTCCCATTTGGAATGGTTGTATTTACCCAATGCCTGTACCTCCATTGTATGTAAGAAGTAACTAATTTGCTTTTGATATTACAGGCTCATAGGTGGAAGGGACTTGCTTTGTCTCAGATGAGATATTGGACTGTGGACTTTTAAGTTAATACTGTAATGATTTAAGATTTGGGGGGACTGTTGGGAAGGCATCGTTGGTTTTGAAATGTGACGACATGAGATTTGGGAGGGGCAAGGGGTAAAATGATAGGATTTGGCTGTGTCCCCACCCAAATCTCAACTTGAATTGTAACTGCCATAAGTCCTATGTGTTGTGGGAAGGACCTGGTGGGAGGTAATTGAATTATGGGGGCAGGTGTTTCCTGTGCTAATTTCGTGATAGTGAATAGGTCTCACGAGATCTGATGGTTTTACAAAAGGGGAGTTTTTCACACAAACTCTCTTCACTTGTCTGCCTTCATGTGAAATGTGCCTTTTACCTTCTGCTATAATTGTGAGGCCTCCCCTAGCCACCTGGAACTGTAGGTCCATTAAAACTCTTTCTTTTGCAAATTGCCCAGTCTCAAGTATGTTTTTATCAGCAGCATGAAAACAGACTAATACACTATCCAGGACCTAATTTGGTAATATCTCTCTCTCTCTCTCTCTCTCTCTCTCTGTGTGTGTGTGTGTGTATATATATATATGTCTATGTTAATTGTTAAAACATTTTATTCTTGGTTATATAGCCTACTCAGAGAGAGAACAAGTCTATATAAGTACTGAAATATTTGCCATTCTCTTGTTATTTTTTCCTATGACTAACATAAGTTTACTATATTCTGGTAAGTTAGAATATTTTAGCTCTTATTTTGTCATTGTATGTGTTAAAAAATACACAAAAGAAAGATGTGAAAATGCTAACCAATCTTGTTAGAAAAAGTCAAGTCAAATGCAAATCCAAAATATCATCAATAATTTGACTCTGGGTTTGAACTTTCAACATTCCTCTATCCCTGAGTTACCCCTGAGTTACATACAGCAGCTAGATCTCAAACATTAAAATTTATTTTTAATATTCAAAGGGAATCATTGATGATCATTCATGTGAAATAAAATATTTGTATGCATTTACCTAAATAAATGTATAACAAACACAGAAATATTAATGATTACCTAAATTCAATCCATTATGACATTTGCATATTTCCTTTAACATATTAACATGTTAAATAAGAGAATCCTGAACTATGGCAATATTAGCAAGTTCTGTAATGTATTATTTGAAAGATTTATTGGTAAATAAACACCCATTCTTCCTAATATAGCCATAAGTATATTTCAAGATTTAATATTCTATATACTATATATGGAAGTAGGGGAATGCTAATCTACTGGAATTTGGCTATAATTACAAAATCATAATTGTTAATATACAGGATAATAAATATCAACTTGGAGTGTTGCTATGGCATCAACTGGTAAAAGTGCAAACTCTTAGAAATAATAATACCAACATAGCATCCCAGTTTAATTCATTCACTGGAAAAATAAAACTAATTTTTAAAAAAAGTGTTCGCTAAAGTATAAATACCTTAATATTGAAAATAATAATGCAGAACATAGCTAAATGCAAGAAATACCTTCAAAGATGAACATAAAAAATAACCGATTCTAAATACAAAATACATATACCAATTAGCAATATAAATAACTCATTATTTTTAACATATTCAAAAGAAAGGAATTTTTAAAAATACAATTTGCTTAGAGAAATTCTTTTATATAGTTTATGAATTTTTCATATTGATCAGATTAGTATTGTAGGCTAAATTCTAATATGGCCACCATGACCACTGTCCTCCCAATGTTACTTCTATAACTATGTTACTTTATAAGACAAAAGAGTGTTTACAGATGGACTTCGAATCAGTCGAACTTAAGATAAAGAGATCATCTGGATTGACGTAACAAAACCACATGAACTCTTTATTTCATTTTTATTTTTTCAGGGACAGGGTTTCTCTCTGTCACCCAAACTGGAGTGCAGTTGCAGGATCATAGTTTACTGCAGCCTCAACTGTCTGGGTTCAAGTGATCCTCCTGCCTAAGCCTCCTGAGTAGCTGAGACTACAGGTGTCTGCCACTAGGCTTGGCTAATTTTTATATTTTTTTTGTAAAGACAGAGTTTTACTATGCTGCTCAGGCTGTTCTCAAACTCCGACCTGTCTTGACTTCCCAAAGCGCTTGGATTACAGGAATGAGTCACCACACCAGGCTTACATGAACTCTTTAAAAGCAGAGTTGTCTAGCTGGTAGCAGAATACAGATATTTGAAATGTGAGAAGGATTTGAGGAAAGAGAGTTACTCTACTGCAGAAATGGATGGGACCACAAGGCAAAGCCTGAGAGTGGCCTTAAGAAGAAGATAGTAGCTCTTGGCTGACAACCAACAAAAAATTGGTGACTTCAGTCCTACTATCACAAAGAAATGGATTCTGCTAATGTCCTAAAGGAGCTTAGTAGTAAATATTTTCTTAGTCAAGCCCCCAGGTGAGACTGCGGTGAGATGAGATGTTGATTTCAGCCTGTGAAACTCTGTGGAGAGGAACCAGTTAAAACACATTCAACTAATAAGGTAGGTTTGCTTAGCAGGCTTACTTTAATAAGCAGTAATGAATGAATTGCCATTAGCATGTATCTAAAGGGCCTGAATACATTCTTCATTTTAAAATTTTACTTTTGGAATAATTCGTATCTATGAAATCAATGTCAAATAGCATTTTTAAAAATAGTACAAAGTATAAATTATATTAACTTAGAAATAGTTAAATACTTTAATAGTGGGATTACCACTAAATAGTATTCTGATTTTTTAACCTTCAGGGAAAATTAAAATGTATAGATAAGATTTATAAATAATAAATAATAATCAGTCCTATAAGGTTTATTCTTTATCCTTAATACTTTAGATTAATGATTTAAAAAAACACTGAATCTGAATGCTAGTTTTTTCATCATAGTTATTTAAGTTACACACAATTTCTTATTAATAGTAATATAAGTTTATTATGGAAGTTTACAAATTATTGTGTTTGGGTGTGAGTAAATATGCCCATAATAATGTTACTCTTATTTACTTATAGTCTGCATGCTTTCTGTCTTCTCAGATGAATATCATATTGAAAACCTAGAGGTACCCTTGGAATGTGACTCTAGAAGAACAAAAGATATCAAGGGTGTATCAAGAAAATAAAGAGTAATAAAACATTGGCTTCAAACATACAAACGCCACTCTCTCAATAAGGACAGCACAGAAGTACAGTAGCCCAGAGGTTTCAAGTGTGGTCATCATGAGGACATGGCACAAAAGCTAAGAGAGGGCCTGGCAAAAGTAGAGAGCATTCTTCTTATGTTTGCTTTTAGTTTATATGATAGAAGAAAAATAACATACATAGTACATTGGAAAATGTACCCGATGGAGCCACTGCTTTTAACTCAAGCTGCTAAATGAATGATAAGATTTTGGTTATCTTTGAATGCACCCACAAGCTATGAATAGTCAAAATAAGATTCAAGATTTTAATTAATTTCATTTATCTAAAAATTGTTTATTTAGTACTTACTATTTTCTTATAACTGTTTTAGCAACTACAAATAAAATATTAAATAACATACACAAAAATTTTTGCCCACATCTGTTGCACATTCAAGTGGATGGAAATATATCAAAACAATAAACACTTGGTAATTGGTATGGCATCAAGAAAAGAACTTTGTTTTCCTATCAAAGGCAAATTTTAATGAAAGTAATGATGCTCATTTAAAACTAATAATAAGTAATATAAACCCTATGTCAAACATATAAAAATATTAGTGCAATTTAAATTGAAATTAATTTACTTTCAAATTTTAGATAATCAAATTTGTATTTTTCCAAACTGCAGTTGGAAAAAGACAGCCTGTTACGTATACTGAAAATTCTTTTAGAATAATAGTACTTTCTGGAGACCTTAAATTTTGCTCAGATGTTTGAGAATAGGCGTCAAGAAATCTACCAGGTACATTTCTAGTCTTGATCCAACTCTGAATCCCCTGAGAAAGGAAATATATTTGACCTTTGTAACATTAGATCAGGTTCACTCTAACCTGATTATCGCTCTACAGTCAGACAAAATGGCATCTCGCTAAGCTTATGTATTAAGGAAAAGCTTTAATACAATTTCCATAAAATTTAACTCTTATATTTTGCAATTCCCCTTCTAATTCAGTAGCCAATATATGGAGATTGATCAAATTATACATATATATATATAAATATATATATTTTTTATATATAAATATATATATTTATTATATATATAAATATATATATTTTTTATATCTGCACTATTTTGTGAAACCTCACAATGGCAAATTTCAGTAAGGACATTACTTACCAGACACAAACTTTCCTAGTTTTCCTCTTAACTCTCCACTTCCTAGATCATCTAGAACATTTGAAAAATTGCAACAGACCGGGCGTGGTGGCTCATGCCTGTAATCCCAGCACTTTGGGAGGCCAAGGCGGGCAGATCACAAGGTCAGAATATTGAGACCACGGTGAAACCCTGTCTTTACTAAAAATACAAAAAATTAGCCGGGCGAGGTGGCGGGCGCCTGTAGTCCCAGCTACTCAGCAGGCTGAGGCGGGAGAATGGTGTGAACCTGGGAGGCGGAGCTTGCAGTGAGCTGAGATCCGGCCACTGCACTCCAGCCTGGGGGACAGAGCGAGACTCCATCTCAAAAAAATAAATAAATAAATAAAATTGCAACAAACTGGGAATAATGTATCATTACACTATAACTTCGAGACAAGACCTTTTTATATGAAGATGATTTATCTTAATCATCTTCGTATCACCAGTACAAAGTACAGTGGCATGCAGGTTGTTATTATTTACTTAACAAATAGATGACTTTTTAAATGTACTTATTTAATAATTACTATGAAATTTTAGTGAATGCCTTCTATGAGTCAAGTATTGGTTTACACATTTTTTCTAATTTATTCATTGATAAGTTGGGCCTTGATTATTCTGTATGTGAGAGAAAATCCAAAATAATATAAATAAGATATAAGTTGGTTTTTCTCTAGCTTATAAGGAACGTAAAGGTAGACACCCCAAGGCTGTTATAATGGCCCATGATGTACAGGACTCAAGCTCCTTCTGTTTTGCTGATCCACCAACCCTCAGCGTGTGAGTTCTATCTCCTGGCCCAAGAAGCACCAAATATCACATTCTATCTTGGAGGGCACAATTCAGATACGTAAAATATTTCCTCCCTATTTATATTTATTTACTTAGAGATGGAGTTTCACTCTTGTTGCCGAGGCTAGAGTGCAATGGTGTGATCTCAGCTCACTGCAACCTCCGCCTTCTGGATTCAAGCAATTCTCCTGTGTCAGCCTACCAAGTAGCTGTGATTACAGGCATGCACTACCACGCCTGGCTACTTTTTTGTGTTTAGTAGAAATGGGATTTCACCATGTTAGTCAGGCTGGTCCACTTAAAAGACATTCACTACAAACATGTCTGAGAAAAGTAGAGTTCATTCCAAGTATTCAACTGAAAATCAGAAATTTTTTTACTAAATAAAAACGAAGAACCAATATGGTGATAATCTGTCAAATTTCCAAAAAAAAAAAAAAAAGATACAATTTTTATTGCAAATGAGATAAATGAGTGACAGAGAGGTTAAGTATCTTTCACAGGTCCACAATAATGTGTGGGAGTTAAGATACAAACCCATAGTGCCCAATTCCAGAGCAGTGCTACCAAAACCTTAACTCATGAATCAGTACTGGTCTGTACCTACAGCACTACCATCCCACAGGAGATAACTACAGAAATTGATGCAATTGCATTGCTGTGACACCGAGGTACATGATTTTTTATTTTTAGAAAGCATTAGACTGTGACTGATTGATGGGAGAAACTTGAATTGGTTTGGAGTTTGCAAGGTAATAACTATTCTGACTTGCTGGATATTTTTAATTCTCCACCTTTGCAATTATTCTTTCCTTTAAAATGTAAGTAAAACTGCCTTCCTTCCCTTCGCTTAAACTGTGGGAAGTCCAGTGCTTCCCTGGACTATGTGGACTCCTAGAATATTACATTTTCATGGGCACATTTCTTCCCAATTCCATAATCTCTTAAATGTCCTCTGTTTTACTGCCATAGCCTTCTCTCTCACCATTGCCAAAACCAAGATCACATCGACCTACCTTCCCCCACTGGTTCTCATTCCCTCATTCCTTCTCTCTAGGAATTCTCTTGGAACTTCAAATTACATTTGCTTGTTTGTTTTTTAATTCTGCAGAATAATTCTGATTTTTCTTTCTCTCACAGAATTCACTCTATTCTTCCAAGAAACCCATCAGGGACCATCAAATGTTTTCTGTTACAACACAGTCAAACGTCCTTCAAGCACAGAACCATCTGAGAAAAGTTTTCTTGCTGTTATTTGCTTGTTTTTAAGTAGCATTTTATTTTTGTCTCTCTCTTTGCAATGTTATTTTAGCACAATATTTTAGGCACTCTACAACATACGCCATAGCATAGCTTAAAAACTACATCTCATACCAGGCTTCCTCTCAAATGCCTCTTTCATTCTTATATAGAACTGTATAAAATAAATCTTTTCACATTAACATTGCATTAGCATTCTTTAGATATTTTTCTGTCTCTCCCACTAGAATATCAACTCTCTAGAGGAGTGAATTGTTTCATATTTGTCTTTGTCATCCAAGCATTTATCAAGGTGTCTTGCATAATGAGGCATTTAATATATTTGTATTTGAACTGCTTGAAGAGAATCTATTATGCCAACTTTAGAATTCATTTTCAGATTTTTATGTCAAAATTTTGCTATCCATTTATAGGTCTGAATTTTCCAAGAGTGTTTTCAGAATCTATATATTTCTACCAAAGAAATGTGCCCACAGTTTGGATACAGCATTTGTGCTTGACTATATAGTTAACCAGCCAGACTTCCCACATGTGTAAATCAATAATTTGAAATTTCAGAAGACTCAGATTGTTTTTATAATGTACTTTTTATTTCCCTTTTACTATTTGAGATTTAATTTATAGACATGTAACTTAGCTGATTTTTTTAAAAAACAATATAACTCCCTATCTAACATATACAGAATAATTAAGAGGAAAGTAATTTTAGCGTAAGTATTTAGATTTTCAATTATGTGTAAAATTAAGTGGTCATATGTTTGTAAATGTATAATCACCATGAATGTGATGGCTATAAAAATGATATAGTATGTTGAACTGGTGACTGAAAATGATGACTGGAATTAGTAATATGATTCTTTAAATGGTAAAATGCTGTTGGCAAACTTTCAGACAAAATAAAGCATCATTTTATTTCACTTTAGACAGTAGTTGTAATTATAGAGAATTTAATCTGTATTTAAAACACACCAAATGTATGCTGGGTTTACATGTAAGATAGAATTTGGGTCTAGGTTCTGATAATCAGACAGGTTTCCCTATTGAGCTCTGAAACAGGAATTTTTCTTGGAGGCAGAACAATTCTTTATTTTGCATGTATTCTACTATCTCTGCCCACTAAACACTAATAGCACCCTCCACATTGTGATAATCAAAATTTATCCCACATATAACCAAAATACCCCTAGAGGACAGCATCATTCCCATGGATAACCACTATTTGAGTGGTTATCCATACATATATGGATAATATATGCATGACTAATATATGTGTGACTCGTATATTTGGATACGGATATCCATATGGATTTCATATGGATTAGTACAAACTTTACTTGATACCTCTCCATACATATGACATTTATTAAAATAACAAACATCAGTATTTATTAATCACTGTTTAAATAAAAAATTTAAAAAATAGGTGAGCTTTTCTACTATCATTAAACTGTTGACAATCTTTTCTTAGAATAACACTGATACAACTACAGCCAATAAGAAATCTCATCTTGAACTATAACATCTTTCTACATTTGAAGTGCATACCTACCTTTGACTCTGACTGTAGAATTTCAGAGGCTTATAAGAGTTTATTATTGTCTTAAAACATAAGATGCTCCCCCGTTTTTCTTAGGTTTTGGTCTGGAATTACATGTTCAGAACCCATCAAGACCTTGATGTTTTTAGAACTGTGCCTTTACTTCAGGCTGCAAGCCAGCAGGCTGATGAGATGTCTAGACCATCATACCTCATTTGTCACTAACGTTTCACTCTAATAATGAGAATACTGGAGTTCAGGGACCTGGAGTCACATTTTTGATAGACTTCCCAAACAACTAATTGAACTCCCCAAATCCAAGGTCCTAGCCATATAGATTTTTATTATCTGTACCTCTGCTGGGAAGGTGATACAGCAGGACAAAGACCATCCAATAAGATACTATAATAAGTTACTGACAGCATTCTAATACATACAATAGAAAAACCAACTTTGAGGCAACTTCTTCCAGACTGCTTCTGCAGGGTAGAAATAAGTTGATTGAAAATGTAATAGTTGAAGGCAGTTGCAAGAAAGAGGCATTATGAAATAGGCAAATTAAATTCCCCTGAGCAACCAGAGTGTAGGTAGGACAATAAAAGTGGCATTGACCTTTCCTAGTCCAGTCTGGTTTTCTTTTTATTTCTAACATTAAATTAAACAAGCTTCTACAGAGTATAATTCTGATACTTGAAACTTCAAAAGGAAGCCAACAAACACTAATTATGGAAGGGAGCATGCCCCAGAATGTCAGAAGATAACTTTTTCTGCCTGACTATGTTTCTTGAGTGCAGGTTTCCTTTGTCAACTCATACTTCTTAAGCACTTTCAACAATGCCTGGCGTGTAGTATGTTCTCAATAAATAAATGTCGAAAGAATAATTACATGAATTTTCTTTTAGTCTGGTGGTATGCAAGTATTGATAAAATTGAATAGGATAAGTGTCAGAAATAGATTATATTAGTTGCTTCTTTTCAAGATTACTTGATGGATTTTTTTCTTTCGGTTTAGAATAAATTCAGAGTAATATTAAATATAAAAAGTTAATGTTATTAGAAAATACTCTTATTACAGGTATATTCTCTTATCTTTCACATAACTACATAGGCCTTGCTGTTTTCTTGAAGAATGTAAAATGTTATTACTGTCTGGTAACATTCATCCAAAGTAAAGAAAAAAGAGGAAATATTAAATGACTATCCGCTATGTCCAAGGTACTTTGCATTTATTATCTTGAAATGCTCACAAAAACTGGATAGCATTTCATACAATAATTAAGATATAGAAATAGGTGACACTTATAATTTATATAAAAGTGAATCTAAAAGCCACTTGTCATTTCTGCTCTTATCACATTATCAATGCAGTTGAAGAGGTAGGGAGAAAGGCAGGGTGAAAAGAGGTAAGGGGAGGGCACAAGGGAATGAGGGACAGAGGAAGAGATTGATTGGGGAGAAAAGAAACCTTCTAATGTGGACTGTGCTGTGCCCAAGCAATTCTATAAGTAAAGAAAGGTCTCCATCATCTATACAATCACTGTTATCTATTCTCATTACTATAATTGTAAAGACAAATATTTTAAAAATATTTCCTTTCATCTATCTGTTATGTAAAATAATGGATAGACTGAGAATGCACTCAATGGAGATATGTGGTTCCCTTGCCTTTTTTCATGAAACATATACAGAAAAAGTGTTCTCATTTTAACAAAACAAATGACAAATGATTAATGTGGGGTAATAACTCAAAACAATCCATAACAACTAGGGAGTAATGAATTAAAACTCTCAATACCAAATTCTTCCTTAAATTCATCTATCTCAGATCAGGCAAATCATATAATTCTATTATTATTATTTTGAGATGGAGTCTCGCTCTGTCGCCCAGGCTGGAGTGCAGTGGCGTGGTCTCAGCTCACTGCAAGCTCTGCCTCCCAGGTTCACACCATTCTCCTGCCTCAGCCTCCCGAGTAGCTGGGACTACAGGTGCCTGCCACTATGCTCGGCTAATTCTTTGTATTTTTTTTTTTTTTTTTTTAGTAGGGATGGAGTTTTACCATATTAGCCAGGATGGTCTCTATCTCCTGACCTCGTGATCCGCCCGCCTCAGCCTCCCAAAGTGCTGAGATTACAGCCGTGAGCCACCGCACCCAGCCAATTCTCTCCTTTTTAATTCTGCAAACATCTACAAAATATTTAGTGAGAGTCAGACTCTCAATTTGAGAGTCATTGAACGGTGAATGGTCAGAGTATCATTGTCTTTTATTTTTGTTTCCATTTCTACACCAATAGAGAGACATAAAAAAGTAAAAGTGCTAGAAGCCCAGTTTGAGTAAATTAATTGTTTGAAGTAATTAGAAGAATGCAACCAGTTAATATATTCTGTAGAAATAGCTCTCAATTAATTATTGTTATTTAATACCATTAGCTATCAATTAATGGAATGCATCATGTGCTAGGCAGTACACAAAGTAATTTACATTTTTTTTTACAGGAGTCTCTATATATATGTATATACACACACATATATACACATATATATGTATATATACACATATACACACACATATATATACATATATATGTTTATACACACACACATATAGACACACACATATATACATATATGTGTATATATACACATATATGTATAATTTTTTTTCTCATTTTATTAATGAAGAGTCTTAGAGACTTGGAAATATACACAGGATCACACAGCTAATAAGTGCAGAAGTGCTATTTTAAAGAGCTTCACTGTCTCCAAAGCCCATTCTCTTCTAGGAGGTCACAAGGACATTAAAAGAGTTCTTTAAAGGCTGTTCCTTCATCATAAACTGAATCTTCTCTAAAGTCCTAATAGTTCACATATCTTAAGGTTTCTTTAAAGTCAGTATTTTTAAATAATAACTATTTTATGTTCTTTCCCTTTGAACTCTTTCCAATTTCCAAGACCTTGCCCTAAATAGTGGCCCTAAATCTGGGCTTTGCTTTGCAGTGGCAGACTCTACGTCACTTTCACAAGTACTGTTAGGCACAAAATAGATATATGTATTTCTTGTATTCAGATTACATTTATTTATTACCATGTTTTTCTTCTATGTATCATTTATCATTGAACTTTCATATATAAAATAGTTATTTCCACCTTGATTGTACTACAAGGCAGTCTTCCTTGCTAAGCTTAATTCTATTCACATATGGTAATTTTTTCAAACTGGTGAATGCATAGCAATGGCAATTCAAACAGAGACCAAATAGTTGGGGACTACTTAAGCAAGCTTAATGGTTGTAGGTCAGTTGAAAAACCATCCACTTGAGAGTGCTAAAGAACTGGAAGATGAACTTTCACAGCCATTACTATTTTATAGATAGGCACTTATGGGAGAGTAGTTGAATTTGAGATGACTAGAAAAGATTCCTTCGTACCAATTTGTAAAAGGCACATACAAAAATACTTGGGAATTACAAGCTAGTGACCTATCTATAATACCCGAAAAGGTATTATGGTGATACATTAAAAAAAATCCATTCATAGTATAATATGAATATTATTGTATAATATTATACGATAATATTAATATATAATATAATAATACTGTACTATATAATAGTACAGTATACTATGAATAAATAGGAGACCTACATTAAAATTAACTAAGGGATTTGGTATAGGGCATGGGGTTCATAAGAAAAGGGCAATAGAAAAGGCTAGGGTTGGAGCAATAATGTAAAGGGTAACAGTAGATGTTGAGGGTTTTAGGGCCTCTTTAGTGAAAAGTTTTATTGCATCAGCAAATGGGTTGAAATAGTCCATAGGGGCCTACAATATTGGGTCCTTTGCGTAGTTGTACGTAGCCTAGAATTTTTCATTCGATGAGCGTAAGGAATGATATGGCGGCCAGAGTGGATATAAGTACTAGGAGTTTGATTATAGGCATGTTGTTAGGAAGATGAATTGAACCTCTGATTATAAAGTTTTAAGTTTTATGCAATTACCAGGTTCTGCCACCTTAACAAACCCTACTTTTGGGTAAGATATGAGGTGATTTGTGAGATTAAGATAATATCATCTATAGGGCGAAGGCGCTTTATGAATTGGGCCCTGTTTCTCTTGTCCTTTTGTAGTGGGAGAAAAATAAAATAGATAGAAACCGACCTGGATTGCTCCGGTCTGAACTCAGATCACGTAGGACTTTAATCATTGAACAAACAAACCCTTGATAGCAGCTACACCATTAGGATGTCCTGATGCAACATCGAGGTTGTAAACCCTATTGTTGATATGGACTATAGAATAGGATTGTGCTATTATCCCTAGGGTAACTTGTTCCGTTGATCAAATTATTGGGTCAATATATGTATAATAACCTGCTTAAGCTGGTTTAATCTTAGCATAGGTTGCTCAAAGGTTAGATTATGCTCCGAGGTCACCTTAACCAAAATTTTTAATGCAGGGTTTCCATATAGATTATCGATAATGCACTGCCACCTAGGAGGAAACATGGAATTGTCAGAAATCATATGCCACAAGTCTAATTTTTGATTTGATAGTGCTGTATAATTGAGGCAAGAAAATATGTCCTAGCTTTATTAAAGAGAGCTTTTTAAAATTCTTTATATGATATTTCCTAATATATGTATTGACAAACTTGTTTGTCAATGGAAATGTTAACATCACACATTGTAGATAGAACACCTTTAAACCAAAAGTTCTTCCTTTCCATCGTGGCTAAATATTTGAATTATTCAACTTCTTTGAGTTACTTAGATTTTCTTGTGGTCTGTAATTCATTTCTAACCATTGCCAATACAAACACAATATTGGAGAGCTTAACACTATTTATGAGTACTTTGTCTCATTTTAAAATTTTTATTATATTAGCATCATTTTGCTTAAACATATCACTTGTATACACAATAAAAGTTAACATATTTCCAGTGATTAAAATTGAAAACTTTGGAGTGAAAGTGCTTGGATAGTCATGCTAAAGGCTTAGTAGAATCCTATGAACAATTTAACGGTTAAAAACATTAGGTTTTCATTATGCATTAGACACAAAGCTAAAAAGTTCTATGAATTATCTCATTTAATCCTCACAACAACCCTATCAGATTATCTTCATTTCACAAATGAGAAAGTCTAAGATAAGGAAGATTAATTCACTTCCCCAAGGTTAAATTTGGTAAATTTATACACAGTGAGGTTGCTCACTAATGATTTTGTTTTGTTCAATCCTTCTATCTGAAATGTATGTTTTTGTTAACTATACCATGAAATTCAAATTATGCCTCATCTGCAACCAAAAAATATCCCTTAAACCCCTGTCTTCTCCCTGGTCTAGACCTCCATATTTGTACCTAGTAAGTGCTTATTCGTTTTGAGTAAATTAATGAATAGCTGAACAAGTGGAAATAAATTAATGGAAAAAGTAAGGGAAAGGAGAATTAGGTTTTAAAATGCCTACTCTGCACATTTCCCCCTAGGATTTAGGCAATGTTCTAAAGACAAATCTCTTGTGTCCATTGTACCCATAGGATAGCCTTAGAATATATGAGATATTTTAGGTCTCTCATATATTCTAGAAGGTTCAACATGGTTAAAGATGAGAATTGTGAGCAATCAATGATACCAATGTTTCTCCACCTATGACCTGGCCAAATGCCAAGGAGAGACCTATGAATGCATACATTGGGTTGCTTTGATATATTATTATCAAAGGAGAGTGTTTAAAAATAGTGGGAAAATAACAGACCAGAATATTCCCTTAGACAAATCACTTTCCCAAGACTTGTCTGTTGAGAGGAAAACTCCTAACCCAGCTCAGGTTGGATTTGTGGATGCTTCAAGTGTTTTTTTCCATGTATTATTTTTTACATGAAAAGATCTGATAGTCAGCAAAAACTTCAGGTCCTGGCTTATTACCAACAGAAAAACTATTGAAAAGTTAAATAATTTTGCTTTGATCATCCTAAAGTACACATTAAAGACATCTATAATTTAATACATTCATTTACATTGTGCTTGATTATATTTACAAATATACTTAACAAAATCATGTGTGTATTGATGTAACATAGAAGTTTATCAATCAGATATAAAAAGGCTTTTCTTAATCCAAAACCAACAGAATTGTATAAATCTGAGAAGACAACATGGCAATATAATAATGAGGGTTTTCCAGGACTTATGGAAGAAAGAGAACACTGAAGACAAAAGTCATTGTCTTATAAAAATATATAAAGATGAGTAGAGGTTTCTTAACCATTTGTGCTTCTATAGATAAAATATATAAAAATTGTGCTTGATTTTGTGCTTGTGTTATTCAGCTATACAACAGGAACAAAAATTATTTTCAAATATAAGAGAAGTTTACTAATGAAAGCATCCAACTCTATAGTAAAAAATTGTTGCCAGTGATAAAGCCTCCCTTTGAGAAATATCAGCCATTTAATGATCATTACTCTGTCCTATTTTTCAAATGTACCTCATTTAGTCACATCTGAGCAGTTGAGATTTAGAGAGGTTACAAGAGGCATGCCAAACATCACTCAGCTATTTAAATGGCAGATGCAAGACTAATAGGCCTATCTGTCCCTGAAACTGAGCTTTTAACTGCCCTTTTGCACCCACTAGGGAAACATACTGAGATATTTAAAATTAATATCATTATAACATTATCAGTTTATTTCCTTTCCCAGTGAGAAATGAATCCAACTGGCTAGTCCAATCCAGCAACTCACCCAGCATCCTTCAAGCTAAATAACTTAGAGCAAAGAATACACAGAAATTGGTTTCAACAGTTTGGCAGTATTAATGTTGATGATAACTATTTTTTAGATAGAATATTTTGGAATGTCTAATAATCATGAAATTACAGTCTCTAATTTTTTTTTCTTATTTATAAAGTGCTTTGAGGCTATAATAAAACAGTAATAGAAAAGAAAAATAGTAGTGACTTTCAGTTGGGCAAAATAAGAAAACAACTGGTTGAGAAGAAAAAAAATCAGGGTCCAAATGAACCACAAATTACATGTGTTGTCAGTACTGAATAAGCAATTTTATGATATTAAGTTTTTCTATATTCTACATGTAGTTTTTGTTAATGCAATTTTGCATTGGGACAATATTCAATTTTTGTCTTTTAATAGATACACATGGCTTATGATGAATATAAGAAACACTTCTCTTTTTAATCATATTTTAGCAATTTCTACATTTTCACTTGCCACTTTTTCAGAGACATTTAAAAATAGGCAAATGTCTTATTTTTAAATATATTTATGAATTATTTCAAATAAGCTTCTCTGTATTTCTACTTTTTCCATTCTCCTTGTTTTTAAAGGAAAGATCAGTTTCTATATCAGAAATACTAAAATAAGATAGACATTTCTAAAAGTATGAACATTAGATTCGAAATACATAAAGAACACACATTATATGCAGTTAAGTCATAATATGACCTTCCAGCAATATTATAATTCAGTAGGTTATTAAATTTATTAATTTATTTTCTTATTTTCTCGTGGGTTATTAATAGTGACATATCAGTGGCTGAAACAGGTAACATCATTACCCCCATTTTAGGTAGGGCAGACAGAAACGGAGAGAGGTTATAAACACTTTTACAATAAATAATTTTTCTATTCAGATCAAGAAAGCTGCTTTGGTGGGCTTTACTTCTTTACCACTTCTGTGAAAATGTAAATAATATGTGACTATGAACAGAACCTAAACCACTGCGAAATCAGAACATTAATTTCATTTATTATGGCCCCCCTTACTCTGCTTGTCACATATGCCAAACTAAGGATCTTAGGCAGCATTTAGACAGAAAGACAACCAAACTAAGCAAAGTCACATAGTTGCTATCTCTGTCATGCACATTAGCTCCAACTTCAGGCAGCTGAGGTCTGTTACTATGCATTTCATGAGTTGATGTATTTAATTAATGTTGTACAACTCCTTATCACATATTAAAATGGCAAACAAAAAGACTCAACTACCTACTTCTATTTTAATTTCGCCAATATTTTTTCACCTTAGATTTCTCTCATGCTATCACAGTTTGTATTTTAACTTCTTCCTGATATACTCCATTGACTGTTTTGTTTCAAATAGTAAAACCTGACCTCATCATCCTTCAACCCAACCTGTCTCTGACTTCTCTGTATCAATTAAGAGTGTGCTGTTTCCCCAGATACCTACACTCATAATTCATATCATTTTACTTAGTTCCTTTTTTTTTCTTTTTTTGCCTTTCCAAATTGTCAGACTATCCTTACCTGTGGCTATTTTATTGCTTTTTCTGTCAAAAAAGCTCACATATATCCCTTTATCTCGTGGCCACTACCGCAATATAGGCTGATATTACTACAAAAGCCTCCCAGTTAGTATTTGGACCCTGTTGCTTTTGTCATGCTAGTCACCTCTTCTTAATTTTCCTCAGCCCCTAAAGGGTAGAATTCAAACTATACAGTTTGCTGTCCAGAGTCTTTTACAATTAAGAATCAAAACCATTTTTTGTTATAACCCGACCCAATTTTCTACTCAAACCCTCAGCTTGGATGAAAATGTTAGGTGTTTAGTGTGAACCCCTTGTACTTGTGTACATTGGACTTTTGCTTGTATGAAGGTATCATCAGGAGCAGCTTCTACTTCATTTCCTCTGTTACGTAAGGAGTTTTGCAAACTCCACCTACTCCAAAAAGCCTTCCATGGTCATTAAGACAACAAGGCATTTACTCTTAGCTAAGATATAGGCAGCCAGGATCAGAAACAGGAAAAGTAAAGTTCAGTGAAAGACAAAGCTGAAAATAAACTGGCAAGGAGGATATATGTGTTCTAAACAAATATTTAAAAGCTTGCTCATTTAAGGCTTATGCCACTGTGAGCATTCAAATGTAGGAGGCACACACAAACACTAAAATTCATTTCACAAGGGTCATTGAGAGAAAGGTACAAGGCTTTAGAGAAAACGAACATTCCATGTGCTGCTGAATAAGCTATATTAAGTTCCTTGTTCATGTTTGGAAGTGTGGAGTCTATTAGAACATTGTCAAATAAAATCAAAGAACTATTTTTTATTGTTGTACCCTGCTGCGAGGTAACAAGAGGCTCAGCTTCATGGTAGTAGAATATCCTATCATCTATCATGACACACACATTAATGTCTCTTTCAATTACAGGTCTAAACTGTTACTTAATTTTGGAAATATTTTTTCACTCTTAAATCATACCCCTCTCTACAGGCTTTCTAATCGAAAGTGTCATTGCAAATGGGTAGATTAGATTTATTTTAATTAGTGTTCTGCAGTTGTTCACAGCAATGTGGATATATGATTCTGGCTCAAATTTGGGTGACTTTAGCATGAATATATAGTTTTTTCAGGATAAAAGATTTTTGTCTTTCTTCGAAAGTCAGGCAACTATATATTTACTAAGTAAATTATATATAATTACAGTAAATGATCAAGGAGTTAACAAATAAAAGGAAAATTAACACCTGTTGAAATTAAAATAGAAACATTTGCGGGCAACATTATTTGATGAAAATTTATGTATATAGCATTAAGCCTATTTAAGCAATGATAAATATTCAGGTTTTACCCTCCAACATATTAACATGTGAATATCAGATTTATGCTTATTTAAAATAGTTTGAACAGATTGGAAAGCACAAATAATACTCTGTGTCTTATTGTTCCCCATATTATGCTCCAAGGCTCTGAAATAAATTGAAACTGGGGCAGTAACTGGTGTCCTTATCTTAAACTGTAATGGGGTTTATATCAAGAGAAGAAAAGGAAAACTGATTTTTTTTGAAGAGGGAAAGAAATCCACTTTAAAATCTGTGTTAGATTTTATATACTTTTTTTTCCCTGAACATATACTATAAATTAACTAACAAGTCTTAGAACTAATAACAAAAACAGTATTATTTAGTGAAGCATATGTATTTCATTTAGGCTAGGACCTGCCCCATCATGTCTGAATTTTCATCTGTGCAAGATGTAGATTTCAAATAAAAACATAAATTGTATAATATATCATACACTAAATCATCTGAAAAGTAAGGCTTATCAAACTTACAGGATATGATTTCAGATTTTTTTATTTGTATTTTTTTTTTATTCACAAACTATTTGAGACATCTGTTCTTCTGGGTAAATGGTAGGATAATAGCAAGCCAGTTTTCCTAATGTAATATTTTATGCGAAAGAAAAGTAAGCTAGTGGCATTGGTCATTTCCAATGAACATAGGAAAAGAGGAGATTACAAAACAAAAAGTAATAGACACAGTATAGAAAATGGCAGTATGCTATCCAAATCTAAGATATTAGCATTTGTTCCTCAGATGCTACTTTATCTTTTATTTTTTTCACATTATCACACACTAAATCTCCCATAACTAGTTCATTGAGTTAAGTTAAATTTTGGAACTCTTTACAGTTGTTTGGTAAATTTGTAAACATTGTAAAAATTAATCAGATAAAATATGAATTTCCTTCATTTTCATTCTGGTAAGGAATGAATAATTTTCTTATGGTTTACGGTATCATTCTATTCCTTTTGTTGTGTTTTTATTTTACTGCAATAAAAAAGAATAACAAGAATTAAAAGAGGAGAAATAAAAAAACTAAAAATAAATGAATGAGTTCTCTGAATCTTATTTTTAAATTTTAAAATTTAAAATATCTGGCCAGGCATGGTGGCTTACACCTGTAATCCAAGCACTTTGAGGGGCTGAGGTGGGTGGGTCGCTTAAGCCCAGGAGTTCGAGACCAGCCAGGGCAACATAGTGAAACCCCATCTCTACAAAAATATAAAAATTAGCCAGGTGGGGAGGTGCCTATCTATAGTCCTAGCTACTAGGAAGGCTAAGCAGGGAGGATTGCTTGAGTCCGGGAAGAGGGGTTTGCAGTGAGCCGAGATTGCACCACTGCACTCCGGCCTGGGCAACAGAGCGAGACTCCATCCCAGAAAACAAAACAAAATGAAATCTGATTAAAATGACTAGAATGCAGAGTATCAAAGGATTTAGTCAGCTATATTAAGCATTAGGTCTGATTATTTGCTAAATTATAGATTAAACATTAGGTGATTAACTGAATGTTTGACAGATGCGAGACACTTTGCTGGATATTCCAACATCACTGAAATACATCTGAAGAACCACACTTCGGAATTCAGAAAGTAGTCAATTAAAATAAGATATGCACAAGTTTCACATATTTTGGTAACTATTTGAATTTATGAACAGGACTGTACCAGTTCCAAAGCAAGATATCAACTTGCGCTTATGTTTTCGTTTATAAGAAAATGTCAGATGAATAAAACATACACAAAGCAAAATAGAAAATAACGAAACTAATTCTCAAACCACCCTTCAAAAATTTACAAAAGTAATACTCCACTTATAATCTGAATATATGTGATCCTAACAGAAATGAAAATTACAGGGTTGAGGATACAGACTGAAGAGGCAGCCTGCCAGGGTCCAGTCTCAGTTCTACTAATTGTTTAGCCCTGTGACATTGAACACAGAGGGAAGGACAAACCTTTAGTCTTCCAGATGGTTCTGGTGAATGTGGCTCTAGGTGGTTTTCTCCCATCTTCCTTTTGGAGCTTGGTAAGGCGCAGGCTCAGGAGACTTATGTTAGCTCCCTGGAAGAGCTGCAGTGTTGGTTTGCCTTCTTTCCTAACATACCTCTTGTCACATCCCTTTTCCAACGAGGCAATTTTCACAAGCACAATGATTCCAACCAGGTGCTCCCTGCTCCTTTCCCAATCCGGTAATAAATGTAAAATGACCTTTCTTCTTCATTCTAGCTTTGTCCAGCTTTAGCATTTTATGCTTTTTGAGTTTTCTACAAATATTTTAAGATGACATATCTGTATGTTTCTGTTTTGTATGCTTGTATTCTTTCATCCCCTTCACGATCTCCTCCCCACGCAAATCCTCAATCTGTCAAAAGGATAGTCCACATCTGCTGCTCCAAGGACCTTACTTCTCCCTTATTTCTCAGCCCCTAAATTCTGGTTATTATCACAACTCTCTGTTAAAAAATATTTTCACACAGGTTAGCAATGTCCTTATACCTTGTAATATCATATATTTTCTTATCTTCTCATATATTTTAATCTATTCTATATAACTGCTTTACTTAACAGAGTATTTTAATGTAGTAAGCATTTAATAACTATAATTTAAGTTCCATTAAATTGAATTGAAAAATACGTTAAGCACCATTTTCTCTCTTCTTGTGAGTCTGTTAGAGTCCAACAAGGCCTGGCTATAAATCCTGAGTTTTAGATGTAATTCCACTCAATTTGTAACTTCAGTCCCTAAATGTCTGTGACTCTCAGTATTTTCTAACTTAAGACGGGAATATAATCATTTCCTGCTCATCTCACAGTATGTGATAAAGATTAAATGAGTGAATGGTAAAACGTGTGACAAACTGAAAGCAATACCAAGTTACTACATGAGAAAACATTTGTGTTCAAACATTATTTTTAGTATGTAAATCATTTCCCAACAAAGTGGAAAACTGGAAAAACAGATGCAGAAGTGCACAAATGAAATGTATACATAGAGTGCACAAGAATATTTATGTCTGCAGGACTTTTAATTTAGAAATCACTACAGTTCTAATATTCAGCGTAACAGTTAAGAAATTGTATAAATTTTATTTTCAGGTTGATTTATAAAATCAAGAATGACAGAAATATAAATCAGGAAAGATCACTGGATGAAATTCTCTACACTCACATTTGAGATGACTTGAATGTTGTTTCCATTTTGAAGTCTATTAAAAATTAAATAAGTATAAAGGGGAAACGATTTAAATTTAGAAAAAGAAAGAACTGCATTACTATAGATTTTTAAATATGATATATTTTATATATTTCTATACCACATTCTGTTTTTTTTTTTTTTTTTTTTATTGAGACAGAGTTTCGCTCTATTGCCCAGACTGGAGTACAATGGCATGATCTCAGCTCACTGCCACCTCTGCCCCCGGGACTCAAGAAATTGCCCCAGCCTCCCGAGTAGCTGGGATTACAGGAATGCACCACCATGCCCGGCTAATTTTTGTATTTTTAGTAGAGATGAGGTTTCACCATTTTGGCCAGGCTGGTCTGGAACTCCTGACCTCAAGTGATCCACCCACCTCTGCCTCCCAAAGTGCTGAGATTACAGGTGTGAGCCACTGTGTTCGGCCACATTCTGCATTTCTATATGCTTGGCTACACATTCTAGTTCTAAATACAAAAATTCCATCTTCCAATTTCTCTCATCACTTTACCCCAAATACATTGTAAACATTACAATATCAAAGCATTCCCAATACTGGCTTAAAACTGTAATAGCATATTAAAAAATCTAAGGTACTGTATTTTGACTAAGATTTTTAAAAAGCATGGAAAAAGCTATATTATTAAGTATACTTAGGTGGATCTTAAAGTAGAAAATGATTCTGATAGGTTAATAAATGATACAGAGGATATAAATATCTATTTTAAACATAAGAGCATTTAATTTCCCATAATCCTTACTGAAAAGAACATTATGGCTATTTTGTGAAATGGACTATATAAAAGGTAAATTAAAATACATTTTATAATGCCCGATTTTCTGACAACAGAGTTAGACATATATTAAAATGACAAGGTGTTACGATGTAGTATTTGTAGTAGAAATATTCCAAAGCCCAACAAAATAGAACTTAAACAGAAGTCATACCCTATGCTCAAATCCTTGAACTCATTTGTCTAATTTGTTTCTTACGTATTGTTACTCTTTTAACTTCATTATTTGGGAGAAAAAGGGATCTTAATTTCAATAGCTTAATTTTGCTTCAAAAATGTTGGTAGGGGGTTCCAATATATTAAAACTGGAATAGTAACCAGTATTTACAAGTTAAAAGAAATTTTGGGTGGCTTTCTGTCTCTATTTTCATTACAATGAAATGAAACAACAGTTCTTTCCCATCTCACAAAAGATTTTAAACTGTTAAAACAGGGAATCAGTATTTCCATAAAATTCTATGTAATAAATGTGTTTGTTGAGGAACAAATACCATTTGCCTCAAAATATAATATAACGATTATAAAATCCCAATAAGTACATGAGGATGGTAAACTCAGGAACCTTGGAAAGTGACACTTTTAGAGCAATAATGACTCTTGGCATTGGTATGTGTGATGATGGGAACCAAAAAGATCTTAGAATAAAAAGTTTCCCAGATGACTACAGTTTTCCAAACGTGGTCTTATTCTGCAAAACACATCTATGTGGATTATTAAAGTCAAGGTTTTGGGCCCCAGCCCAGAGATTTTGAGATATTACATTGACTTTAAAATGTCTGTATCCTCTTTGAAATATATTGATAGAGGGAAAAGAGAGTATCAGTGATTACTGGATACAGAACAGTGAGCACAACCACCTAGCTCTGCTTGTATAAATCTGACCAATGCCATCGCTCCTTTCTGATTCAGGTTCCAGTAACTGTTCCATTCCATGACTTCTGCTCTTCAAGTTTAGGGACAGTCAAGTCTCTGACTGTGCTGGCCCTAAGGTTCCCCTTGCTCACTAATGTGTAAACAGTCCCTTCATTCAATTCTCATTGATTATCTGCTTGTGTTACTGGTTTCCTCTGGAGTCTCTGCATAATAAAATAGCAAAAGTCTGCAAAGTTATATATGAAAAACATATGAAAAGGTTCAGAAAAGTACTATAATTTTTGGATACAATATAAAATATAAAATAAAAAATATCCTTTAAGACTAAGTAAAATATTATTTCTTCTCAGTACTAATTAATCAGACCTTAGAAGAATAAGGAGGGGATATGGTTGATAGTTCACTTTGCTGACACCAATTATCTCCACCCTAATGGAAAGAAATAATGAAGACTAGTTCCTTCAGGCAGACGAGAATAAGGCCAGGTGACAATTTAGAATCCAATGATTTGGAAATTATTTGAAATTTTTTTGTAATGTATTTTGCTCTCTTGTCATCATTCTAAACTAACTCTCATTCCAACTATTTTTATTTCCAGACAAGGATAAAACACAATAAAAATAAAACTAAGCTATGTATTATTAGATCCATGATTTGGAAGAATATGACTAAAACAACAAACTAAGTTTTGTTGTTGTTGTTGTTGTTTTTTTAATTGAATAAACAAGTTAAGAACATGTTAAAATGAAGGTACTAAGACATATAGATTCATTTTTATTGAATTTCTTATGGGGTATATAGCTTAATATAGTAAAGTGCATCAGTTTTCAGGATATAGGTCACTGAATTTTTATATACAGGCATAATTTGATTGTACTTTGCTTTACTGCATGTCACGGGTATTGTTTTTTTACAAACTAAATGTTGTGGCAACCCTGCATCAAGCAAATCTATTGGCACCATTTTTCCAACAGTGTGTGCTCACTTCATGACTGTGTCACATTTTGGTAACTCTTGAGATATTTCCAAATATTTACTGCTTTATATCTGTTATGGTGATCTGTGTCCAGTGATCTTGATGTCACTATTGTAATTGTTTTAGGGCACCTTGAACAACATTCATATAAGACAGCAAGCTTAGAAAATAAATGTTGTGTGTGTCCTGACAGCTCCACCAACCAGCTGCTCCCATGTCTCTCTCCCTCTCCTCAGGCTTCCCTATTACTTAGGACACAACAATATGGAAACTAGGCCAATTAATAACCCGACAATGGCCTCTAAGTGTTCAATTGAAGAGTCATGTACTTTATCCTTTTCTTTTTTTTTTTTTTTTTTTTTTTTTACTTTCAGTCAAAAGCTAGAAATGATTAAGCTTAGGAAGGAAGGCATGTTGAATTCAGAGAGAAGCCAAAACTAGGCCTCAGGTGTCTATTAAGCATGTTGTGAATGCAAAGGAAAAGTTTCAAAAAAAAATTTAAAGGGCGACTCCAGTAAACATATGAATAATAAGAGAGTGAAAGGGCCTTACTGCTGATGTGGAGAAAGTTTCAGTGATCTGGAACATCACTGAAGATCAAATCAGTCACAGCAGTCTCTTAAGCCAAAGCCTAATCTAGAGCAAGGCCCTAACTCTCTTCAATTATCTGAAGGCTGAGTAAGGTAAGGAAGCTACAGAAGAAAAGTTGGAAGCTAACAGAGGTTGGTTCATGAAGTTTAGCTAAAGAAGCCATCTCCGTAAAATGAAGGTGCAAGGTGAAACAGCACATGCTCTCATAGAAGCTGCAGCAAGTTATCTGTATAGAATAGCCACCCCCAATAATTTTGGCACCAGGGACTGGTTTCCTGGAAGACAATGTTTCCAAAGATTGGGGGGGGGGCGGTGGTTTTGAAATGAAACTGTTGTACCTCTGATCATCATGAATTAGTCGGATTCTCATAAGGAGTGCTTAACCTAGATCCCTTGCATGCGCAGTTCACACAATAGGATTCAAGCTTTTATGAGAATCTCATGACGCTGCTGATGTGACAGGAGGCTGGACTCAGATGGTAATGCTTGCTTGCCAATCACCTTCTGCTGTGTGGCCCAGTTCCTAACTGGCCCCATGGTTGGGGAACCCTCATTTAGAAGAGCTTGCTAAAATCATAGATGAAGGTGGCTACATTAAATAACAGATTCTAAATGTAGATAAAACAGGCTTATATTGGAAGAAGATGCCATCTAGGACTTCCATAGCTAGAGAAAAGTCAGTACCTGGCTTCAAAGGATAGGCTGACTTCTTTTTTAGGGAGAAACATAACTTTTAGTTGGTGTCAAAGCTCATTTACCATTTCGAAAATCCTAGCTCTGAAGAATTATGCTAGATCTATTTTGCCTATAAATGGAACAACAAAGCCTGGATGACAGCACACCTATTTTCAGCAATGGTTTATTAAATATTTTAAACCTACTGTTGAGATGTATTGCTCATACAACAAAATATTAGTGCTCATTGATACTGGTCTTGGTCACCCTAGAACTCTTACGGAGATGTACAAGGAGATTTGTCAATCTCCTTGTTTGCGTACTTTCTAACACAACACCCGTTCTGCAGCCCATGAATCAAAGAGTAATTTCAACTTTCAAGTCTTATTATTTAATAAATACACTTTGTAAGGCTATAACTAACATAAATGGTGATTTCTTTGATAGACCTTGGCAAAATACACTGAAAACCTTCTATAAATGTTTCACCATTCTAGATACCATTAAGAACATTCATGGTTCATGGAAAGATGTCAAAATATCAACATTAAAAGAAGTATGGAGGAAGTTTATTCCAATTCACATGGATAACTTTGGGAGGTTTAAGACTTCAGTGGAGGAAGTAATTACAGATGTGATGGAGATAGCAAGAGTACTAAAATTAGAAGTGAACCTAAAGATGTGACTGAGTAGGTAAGGTTGGTGCAAAATTGTGATTTTTGCCATTACATTCAATGCCAAAAAAAGGAAAGAAAGTGGTTTCTTGATGTGGAATCTAGTTTTGGTAAAGATGTTGGGAATATTGTTTAAATGACAACAAAGAATTTACAATATTCCATAAATGTAGTTGATAAAGCAGCTGCAGAGTTTAAGAGAATGGATTGTAATTTTGAAAGGTTTACTGTGGGTAAAGATCTATCAAACAGCATTACATGCTACAGAGAAATCTTTTGTGAAACAAGAGTCGACCAGGTACAGTGGCTTATGCCTGTAATCCCAGTACTCTGGGAGGTCGAGGAGGGCAGATCACCTGAGGTCAGGAGTTTGAGACCAGCCTGGCCAACATGGTGAAACCCTGTTACTACTAAAAAAAAATCAAAATTAGCTGGGCGTGGTGGCAGGCGCCTGTAATCCCAGCTACTTAGGAGGCTGAGGCAGGAGAATTGCTTGAACCCAGGAAGTGGAGGTTGTGGTGCGCTGAGATTGCACCATTGCACTCCAGGCTGGGCAACAAGAGCGAAACTCCATCAAGGAAGGTGAGGGGAAGGGGAGGGGAGGGGGGAGGGAAGGGGAGGGAATGGGATTGGAGGGGGGGGGCGGGAGGGGGGGGGGAGGGGAGGGGAGGGGAGGGGAGGGGAGGGAAGGGAAGGGAAGGGAAGGGAAGGGAAGGGAAGGGTCAACCAATGTGGCAAACATCATGGCTATCTCATTTTTAAAAATGGCCACAGCCTCCCCAACCTTCAGCAACCACCACTCTGATCAGTCAGCAGCCATCAACATCGAGGCACGACCCTCCATCAGCAAAAAGATTCTGACTTACTGAAAGTTCACATGATCATTAGTCTTATTTTTATTATTTTTTAGCAATATGTTTTTCTTTCCTTTTTTTTTTTTTTTTTTTTTTTTTTTGAGAGGGAATCTTGCTCTGTCGCCCAGGCTGGAGTGCAGTGGCACAATCTCAGCTCACAACAAGCTCCACCTCCTAGGTTCAAGTGATTCTTCTGCCTCAGCCTCCCGAGTAGCCGGGACTACAGGCGCGTGCCACAACGCCCGGCTAATTTTTCGTATTTTTAGTAGACACGGGCTTTCACCATGTTAGCCAGGATGGTCTCATCTCCTGACCTCATGATCTGCCCTCCTTGGCCTTCCCAAGCGCTGGGATTACAGGCGTGAGCCACCATGCGCGGCCGCAATAAGGTATTTTTAAATAATATCTCTGCATTTTATTTAGACATAATGCTATTGCGCCTTAATAGACTACAGTATCATATAAACATAAGTGTTATTTTCACTTGGAAGCTTTAAAAAAATGTGTGATTGCTTTATTGCAATAGTTACTTTATTGTGGTGGTATGGAATCAAGTCCGCAATATTTCCAATCTATATATCTATATATCTACTTATATAGATGTATACAGGTATGTCTGTGTATATATATTATATATTTCTGGTAATAATTACAGTCAACACTATACTCATTGAGTTGCTGTGCTTCAAAAAGAACAGGTTTGCACAAGAAATGACTAAAAGAGCAATCGCAAGTACACAGGCCCATTCCCTGAAAAAAAAAAAAAAAAAAAAAAAAAAAAATCTGTATCTTGTGAAAAATCAATGAATGGTTGGTTCAATTTTGCTTAAATCTCAAAAGGCATGGTAACCCCAAAAAGATGGAATATTTGCAAATGATGCCATAGTTAATTTATGATTTATTTGAAGTTTGTGAGATATCAGCCTTACATAAAATAGATAAAAATGGAACAAAATCTAACTTACAATAATGACAAGACAGAGAAGGAAATTTCAAAAAACATTCAAATAATTTAAAACCTAGCTTAACAGGTTCAAACTTTATAAAATGGCTAAAACACATCTTTTTTGAACAACTCTAGATATTAAACTTCTGATCTACTTTTAATTTAAAGTAGTCTACTCATTTCTTCATATGAAATCCTTTGAAAGACAAGAGGACTATTCATATAGCAATTAGTATCCCTTAGAAATAACATTATTAATTTTTTATAAAGTACTGATTCTTATAAAATAATTTTAAATAATAAAAATAATACTGTCAAATTATTTTGACTTGTATCCAAACTGAGTAGGAGCACAAATATTAACAGGTACATTTATCTTAATTTGATGAATGGTTTAGTGAATGATCAGATGTTTTTACAGCTCTGGGAAAAGTCATTGATTTGAGTCAGTAACAGTTTTATTAAATTCTCAGAATCCAAGAATTCGACTTAACAAGAACAACAAAACCAAGATTTGTTGTCAAGGCAACACAACCCAGGAGATTGCCTTTGATACACGATAGACCTGACCGTTGATAACATTGGAGATATATAAAAATGTCTACTAAGCAAGGATATTTAATTGTAACATCTAAAAAACTAGATAATTCCCACATGACAAAACTATCATTTAAAATTTTATTATTATTTATTTTTTGTCATGACCAGTTAAGATATATTCCTGAATGTTGATGCAATCTTTAAATAATACTCATGTTGATGTGCTTTCTCTACAGGGCCAATTTAATTTTAAGTAGTTTGAGGCTTTAAATGCTTGAATTTAAGCACGAATGAAATTCCCTCCAGCTAACTAAATGGGTTAGAATGTTAATCTTAGTGTTAAAACTCAATCTTTAAGCAATGAATGAAGGGACTTCATCAAGATGAAAGGAAAACTTTATAGAGAGAGTCATTTAGCTTCTTTTTTTTTCTCCAGAATGTAAATTGATTTTTTATACCTATTTAGTTCTAATTATTATAAGATACCATTGATGCAGCAAGAAGCACTAAAAGTAACATTAAGCTGAGAGTAAAGAAAACGTGATTCAAATTTTCTTAAAATTTTGTGGCATATCCTACAAAATAATACTCAGTTTACTGAAGGGGCTGTACTGTTTTGAAAAAAAGATTAGTATTTTCAAAAATGTGTTGAATAGAGACTACAGTTCCAAGAACTGCCTAAATCAGGATGATAGGAACAGGTAGAGAATATAAAGATGAGAGATTCTAAGCTAAGGGAATTCTACATCCTCACTGCCATCATTCTTTAGGGTTGGCAACATCTTAGATATTAAAATCATATGATCATATCTTTGTATATATGCACATCATATGAGTATACTGTCATTTAATAAAATCAGTGAACTCTATGAAAACATGTGCAGATAGTTCAAAATTCATTACTATGAAAATAGTATAGCCGTTTAAATTTCTAGGCATGTTAACAGCTCACATGAGATTAAGTTTTCTAAAACTTTTGTCTATTTTTTTAACTATTAAACATCTGTAATATGCCACTTCCCTTTTCCCTGATGAGTTCTCACTCATCTTTTAGGATTCCAGCACAAATGTCACTTCATCCTTCCCTGATTCTTCCAGGAAGTAAAACCCATTTCTCTACTATATTTTTTATTCTAGCACCTTTCACTTGTATTTGCCCGCCTCCCTCACTTGGGCACAGGCAATTCCTAAGAGCATCAAGACTATCTCATGCATCTTTCCAACTAATTTCTCACTCCCTCTCCTCTCTAGCTACTATATAGTTCAGAACAATGTTTGCACATAGTACACATGACAAAAGTAAGGAGAACCTTTCTATAATGATAAAATATTTAAATTTGAAAAATTAAATTTTAACAATTATTCATTAATCTATTTAATAGCTGCTTCAAGTAAGCTTTAGTAAAATAAATTTACCACTTAACAAAGGAAATAAATAAGGCTTAAATGGTTTATTATCAATATTTCAGTAACTAGATACATAAATGGGTTTAACTGCATTCACTTTGAGAGTATTAGTAGTGATTATAAAGCCAAAGACATTCATGTCAGACACTATCATTCTAAATAAACTATTGCAGGACTCAATATAAATTAGCACAGAAGATACATCCAAGAATTTTCTTCTGACATGTATTAAAAATATAAAATGCTTGATTTGGAATATTTCATATATCTAAAAATCATCTGACAACCACAAACATTGTTAACCTTATTTTCCCGGCTTCATTATATATGTCACCTACTTTAGAGTAGATAAAAATGCTTTAGAAATACCTTCAGGGAATGTGTGGCAATATACATGTCTTGTTCACAAACACTAGTAGTTACATCCTGGCTCACAATTTTAACTCTGTTCATGAAAAAGTTTTCTCTAAATACAAATAATTGGAATTACTATCTGCCTGTTTGTAATACAATTTGATCACTGTAATTCACAAATACAGACCCATTAAATTTAGAATAATCCTAACACAATGTTCTTATTAGGAAAGACAGAGCAAGAAATGAGAGGCAGAGGAGAAAGAGAATGTCACATTCTGATTTATAGAAATTTATACTTACTGTAAATAACTGTAGGTATATTGAAGAAAATTACATTGTGCAACCTTATTTCCATTATAGTAAAATTATATTTAACTAATAGTAAAAAATATCCAAGAAATCAAGTGTGAGTTTTACCTCTATTCTTCCCACTGGCCCCCCTGTAAAACCAAGGATAACCACTCTGCACTTCAAACATAACTCAACTCTGAAATTAGATATTAAAATGTTCACTCCCACACAAAATATTCTATTTTTATATATGATAGTATAAATGATATATATGATTGTTTTTCATATTTTTAAAATTTACATAATGGTATGCTACTTTATTTACTTGCTAGTACATCAAATTTTATAAACCTTTTATATTTATTTTAAAATAATTTATTTATCCACTGATTGCATTACACTCTACAAATCTATTTATTTGAGGTAATTTTTTTGGCTAAGTTAATCACAGCCTAATTTTGTTTTAGATCGTTTTTTAAAGAGAGATATGTTAAAAAATCTTCCAACGATGCAAATTTCTTGATTTCTCCTTGTAATCATATCAGCATTTGTTCCATACGTTTTAACTATTGCTTCTATGTGTATACATGTATGCATATTATTTTATAATTATGAAAGATTATTTTTATTATGCAACTGAATTTATTTTTGCTTTAAATGACATTTGTCTTATAATAAAATAGCTAAATTTGTTTTCATGCATTTGCATTTTTCCATTCCTTTATTTTTAATCTTTTTTTGTTTTACTTCGAGGTATTTTTTAAATTTTAATATAAAATAATTTAAATATATAAAAACTAAAGATAACTATATAATGAAATTCATATTCATCATCATTATTCAAGGATTATAAAAATTTAAGTATATTTTCTTCATCATCCTCATTTTCCTTCTTTTCTTATTGCTTTTGTATTCCAGGCAAATTAAATTCTAATGGTAATATACTTGTGGAATTAGGCTGCTCATGTTTGCCAAAGACACCACTTCTTTTGATAATAATGGCTTGATAAATATCTTGATATCTGGTTTCAGATTGTGCACTTCTGTCTAGGCAAAGATGATGCTGATACTCTCAAATTTATTGATTAAAAGATTTATTGATAAAGGCATACAAAATCTGTACCATTAAGTACTTTTTTTTTTTTTTTTTTTTTGGGGGGGGGGAGGGAGTCTTGCTCTGTTGCGAGTCTGGAGTAGTGCAGTGGGGCGATCTCGGCTCACTGCAAGCTCCGCCTCCTGCGTTCACGCCATTCTCCTGCCTCAGCCTCCTGAGTAGCTGGGACTACAGGCACCCGCCACCGCGCCCGGCTAATTTTTGGTATTTGTAGTACAGGTGGAGTTTCACCGTGTTGGCCTATCCAGATGGTCTCGATCTCCTGACCTCGTGATTCGCCCGCCTCGGCCACGCAAAGTGCGGGGATTATAGGCGTGAGCGACCACACCCGGCCTATTAACTAGAATATTTTTGTAGTAAGGAAAATGCTGGAGAATGTAACAGAACCAATTTATTATTTTTCATATCTGTTTTGATGCTTATGGCTGCAAGCGTAAGATGCCACAATTAATAGTGGCTTAAACAATGAGATCATTTATTAACTTACTAGTAATTTACAAGATATAGACAATTTTAAGTTTACTAAATTTTAGTGATATAAGGATGTCATTCAGAACCCAGGTGCCTTCCAAGTTTTCATTCTATCATATGCAACATATCGGCTTTTATGTTTATGTTTCTTCCCCAAGGTGAGTTTTTTTTTTTTTTCTTTTTCCTGCAGTTTTAATATCACATCCACATACAATCAATCCAAAAGCAGAAAAGGTTGATTGCCCCTGGATATCTCTTGTCAGAAAGAAATCATTCACCAAAAACAAACAGCAATCATCCCAGTTTTCTTCCTTGGCTGGGTTTGAATGGTATACTCGTGTAATCACAATGATATGAAATAGAAGTATGCTTGTAGGCTTAGACTAGTGGTTCTCAAAGCTTACTGTAGATCAAAATCACATCAAGGGCTTTTTAAAAACACAGATCTCTGGGCTTACCAAATCCCCAGATGATGGTGCTGTTGCTGGTCTAGGGACCACACACTGAGAGCTGCTGGTTTAGACCAATCAACACTTGCACTTTGGGACTCATAAGAGGTCAGGGCATTTGGGAGGTTAAGAAACCTGAATATTTGGATCTTATTAATAAGAAAGGTGCACTGAACCTGGCTGAACAAGATTTTGCCATAGTTCCATCTCAAATTCCAATGAACAGTTGAAGTGATGATCCCTTAAAATGATTCTATCTATATTCATTCTCTATTCCTTTTGCCCTCTTGTAAGTATATTAAAAAAAAAAAAAAAAAAAAAAAAGACTCTTGCTATCTTTCCATTACCTCTAATGGCCTCAAAGATTTTCTTTATTAATTATTTACTATCCTTTGAATATGTATGTTCTTTTTTAACTTCTATGAAATACATCTCCAAGTTTCCTCTCTTTAAATAACCTTTCTTTAATCAACTGAGGTATGTCCTGAAGCTACCTTCTTTTCTTTCTTCTTAACTGGGAAACGTTTTGAAAACAGAATTCATATGGCTTCCATTTATTTACCATATACACTTCATCTTCCACATTCTGCATATACATTTTTAAATCAACAAACCAATGACTCTATTGTTTACCTCTTTTTCTGTTAATTTTTTTAAAAAATTACAATTGGTTCCATTGGTCTACATCTCTGTTTTGGTACCAGTACCATGCTCTTTTGGTTACTGTAGCCTTGTAGTGTAGTTTGAAGTCAGGTAGCATGATGCTTCTTTTGTTCTTTTGGCTTAGGGTTGTCTTGGCAATGAGGGCTCTTTTTTGGTTCCATATGAACTTTAAAGTAGTTTTTTTCCAATTCTGTGAAGAAAGTCATTGGTTGCTTGATGGGGATGGCATTGAATCTATAAATTACCTTGAGCAATATGGCTATTTTCACAATATTGATTCTTCCTATCCATGAGCATGGAATGTTCTCCCATTTGTTTCTGTCCTCTTTGTTTCATCGAGCAGTGGTTTGTAGTTCTCCTTGAAGAGGTCCTTCACATCCCTTGTAAGTTGGACTCCTAGGCATTTTATTTTATTTGAAGCAATTGTGAATGGGAGTTCACTCACGATTTGCTCTCAGTTTGTCTGTTATTGGTGTATAAGAATACTTGTGATTTTTGCACCCTGATTTTGTATCCTGAGACTTTGCTAAAGTTGCTTATCAGCTTAAGGAGATTTTGGACTGAGACAATGGGGTTTTCTAAATATACAATCATGTCACCTGTAAATAGGGACAATTTGACTTCCTCTTTTCCTAATTGAATACCCTTTATTTCTTTCTCCTGCCTGATTGCCCTGGCCAGAACTTCCAACACTATGTTGAATAGGAGTGGTGAGAGAGGGCATCCCTGTCTTGTGCCAGTTTTCAAAGGGAATGCTTCCAGTTTTCACCAAAACAGAGCCCTCAGAAATAATATCACACATCTCCAACCATCTGAACTTTGACAAACCTGAGAAAAACAACAAATAGGGAAAGGATTCCCTATTTAATAAATGCTGCTGGGAAAACAGGCTAGCCATATGTAGAAAGCTGAAACTGGATCCCTTCCTTACACCTTATACGAAAAATAATTCAAGATGGGTTAGATACTTAAATGTTAGACCTAAATCCATAAAAACCTTAGAAGAAAACCTAGGCAATACCATTCAGCATATAGGCATAGGCAAGGACTTCATGACTAAAACACTAAAAGCAACGGCAACAAAAGCCAAAATTGACAAATGGGATCTAATTAAACTAAAGAGCTCTATATAGCAAAAGAAACTACCATCAGAGTGAGCAGGCAACCTACAGAATGGGAGAAAATTTTTGCAATCTACTCATCTGACAAAGGGCTAATATCCAGAACCTACAAAGAACTCAAACAAATTTACAAGAAAAAAACAAACAACCCCATCAAAAAGTGGGCAAAGGATATGAACAGACACTTCTCAAAAGAAAACATTGATGCCACCAACAGACACATGAAAAAATGCTCATCATCACTGGCCATCAGAGAAATGCAAATCAAAACCACAATGAGATACCATCTCACACCAGTTAGAATGGCGATCATTAAAAAGTCAGGAAACAACAGGTGCTGGAGAGGATGTGGAGAAATAGGAACACTTTTACACTGTTGGTGGGATTGTAAACTAGTTCAACTATTGTGGAAGACAGTGTGGTGATTCCTCAAGGATCTAGAACTGGAAATACCATTTGACCCAGCCATCCCATTACTGGGTATATACCCAAAGGATTATAAATCATGCTGCTATGAAGACACAGGCACACATATGTGTATTGTGGCACTATTCACAATAGCAAAGACTTGGAACCAACCCAAATGTCCATCAATGACAGACTGGATTAAGAAAATGTGGCACATATACACCATGGAATACTATGCAGTCATAAAAAAGGATGAGTTCGTGTCCTTTGCAGGGACATGGATGTAGCTGGAAACCACCATTCTCAGCAAATTATCTCAAGAACAGAAAACCAAACACTGCATGTTCTCACTCATAGGTGGGAACTGAACAATGAGAAGTCTTGGTCACAGGAAGGGTAACATCCCACACCAGGGTCTGTTGTGGGGTGGCGGGAGGGGGAGGGATAGCATTAGGAGATACATCTAATGTAAATGACCAGTTAATGGGTGCAGCACGCCAACACAGCACATGTATACATATGTAACAAACCTGCATGTTGTGCACTTGTACCCTAGAACTCCAAGTATAATAATAAATAATTTACAATTGGTAAAATAACTCTTTCTTGTGTACATTCTATGGGTTTTGAACAATGCATAGGTTCATTGTCTACAGCCACAATCTTGATAAAGAGCAATTTCATCAATTCAAAAAATTACCTTATGCTTTCCCTTTGTCTTCAATAATTACCCTCACCCCCAGTCGCTGGCAATCACTGATATGTTCCCTGTACCTGTAGTTGTATCTTTTCTACAGCCTCATATAAATCCATATATAGAATATAAAGCTTTTGTAAGCTGCGACCAATTTTAATGTACAGTATCAATACTCCTTTTATTTGAAATTCATTTTAAAGGTTTCTGTGGTGCTATTCTCTCCTGGATTGTGTCCCATTTCTCTTCATTCTCTAACTTCTTTCTCTCATTCTTTAAATATAGGTATTTCTTAAGAAAATTAATCTTCTTTTTCTTTCTATATTGTTTTCTTAGCAAATCAGTAACTCTTGACCCTTGGACAGTTACCTTCATATTTGAATTCATGCTTTACATTTCCAATCACCTAAGTAATTCTGGCACAAAAATTGCCACCTAAGTATCTCTGGGACAAAAATCTCATTTTTCTTTTGTGATTCCCTTTGTGCTGCAAATGCACACGCCTTGTATACTTGCCATTTCTCATGTCTGGGATTAAACCGTGCATTTTCATTAGTGACTTTACCTAAGGGTCTTTCCTTGTCATGTATTATTCCATGAATACAGCTCTGACCCTGTGATTATTTTTCTAAAATAACAATGAACCTGTTGTTTTCATTATTCTCTATGCTGTTCATCTACTTAGTTGCCTTTATCAAACCGTTCAAGATTCAGTTTAGTTGCTACTTCTCCCTAAAGCTTCAGCAACTGATAAAAATTACCCGCTTTCTTTTACTGCTTGTTTTTGGGGGAGACCTCTTTTAAAAATATATCATTTTCTACTTTGTGTTTAAAGATTTGTGCACACTTAACATGTGATCACAACTCAATTTTCAGAGCCCAATCCTTGACTAATTTGATTCACATTTGTATTCCTACAGTTCACTGAAGAGTACGTTTCTGAATGTATACTTATTAAATGTGTGAATGGTAAAATTAAGTTGTTAGATTATTCAAAGTAAGTTATAGCTATATGTTTGTTTTAAAGTAAATTTTGGATTAGAATTTGTCTTGTGTCTGTTCTTTCATATCGCATCTGCCATAGTAGAAAAACTTACACTAAATAATTTCCCTAAAATGCCCTTTGTTTACATTCACAATTTGCTGGACTCATAGCTGCACCCTTCATTATTCTATAACCTTCTAAATCTCCAGTAAAGAGTTCTTCCTGACCTCTTATCATTGGGACTCACAGGTCAGGCCAAATATTAACCCTTTTCCCCTAAGCCAGGAAGGTTGAATTGAGTCACTCACAGAGCTATATAAATATCAAATACAGTGAACCCTCCACCCCTGCAACATAAATCTGCTTCTATGGTATTTTTTTTTTTTTGCAGTCAATTTAACATCTAAGAAGTTTTAGCATATGCAATTAAGTATCAGAAGAAAGAAATCAATTATATGTCTAACCTTTGCCATTCCAATTTTCTTATTTTCTATTAGTGGCACTAATGACACTAATGACAGACATAGCTGTAAATAACTTCATTATGAGGATACTTTTCCCAAGCTGAATGATGACAGTTTTCACATACTATTCAGAGGCAATTAACAGATCTAAATAAATTGAGTATAGTATAAAATGTAAAACAAGTGCTAGTTTATAAAAATGAACCTATTCAGTTGTGAAAGATTTATATTAATGAAGATACCTTACTTTCTTAACAATATACTTTTTAAAGAAATCAGGTATTAAAAATAAATAATCGAGGTGTTAAAAATAGGTTGAATATCAGAGAATAATTTTTTATTTTTAATACCTGATTTCTTAAAGGAAGTATAGTGGAAAAGGTCTGAAAAGTAAGATAGAATATTTCAGGGTGATAGAAGTAGACAGGGTAATGGTTCTGTATGCAGGAAGAAATGGTGACTAAGAAAAAATAATGCTGCTCTGCTATTAACAGCAACAAAGAATAGACTTCTAGGAAACAGCAGGGTGTGTCTGATATATATTTACAAGCTAGAAAGATGTTCTATGTGAACACATTAAAACTTCAAAAAATAAAAGAACTAAAGACAAACCAAAATCCAATAAAACTTAAAAAGACCATGCTGGTTGAATCAGTACATTGATTTTAATTTTCAAGGCTTGACCAAAGACTTATGAAAAGAAGGAACTAGATCTTTCCATGGTTTAACAGAAAAGAGTTCTGAAAATAGATGTTCAGGCATTGAAGCTACATTTAAAACTGACCACACTTATTTCGGCTAATATTTAATTAATTTCCAGGGGACATATGTTCTCTAATATAAGATACTGGGAGGATTAAAAGAAAGCTTTTTATAGTCGAAAATATGGCAAAAGGTATGTCAACTCTACAAGTTACTCATTTAATGGGATCTGACAGATAATTTTTATTCTATAATCCTTAAGTTTCACATTTGAAAATATGCCAATAGAAAAAGACACTTTATAGTGCTCTGATTAGAACTGAATAAAATAGCATGTGAAAATGATGTCTAAAGGGCCTAGGATAGTATCTGATACATAGTAAATGCTTCATACGTGCTTACACTGCCTGAGAATTCATTCGTTTTTAATACTGTCATCAAAACATACACGTCAGTATTAGTCCCTGAATCTAAGTTGTGTCTGTTTGTATGTTTTAAGGTGCTCATCAGTTTGTTTTTTAAAAAGTAACACTAACTACATGGGATCTTGCAGAGCTAATTCCAAATGGAATAGACTATGCTAAATGACCCACACTAATCTTTTTTCCATACCCAAGTAGCAGACACCAATGACTAATGAATTACTTCAGACTTTGAGTGAGATTTCTTGCTGCTTCTACAATAGTAATTTTACCCATCAGGCCATTAACATACCCTTCATCATAAAGTAAAGATATGTTACTATTCATTTAACTTAAAAAATATTGGATGGTTTACTACATGCTATGAATTGTTTTAGACATCAGAGAAAAAATCCTGCCCTTATTGAATTTATAATTGAGTATGAGAGTACCAATAAATAAAACACAGAAGTAGCATAGTATGTGAGATGCTGATAAATATTACCAAGAAAAGTACAGCAGAGAAGGATGATAGATATGCAGGGGGAGGAAAATGCAATAAAAATATTCAGTGAGGACCTCATTAAAAAGGTAAAATTTGAATAAAGATCTAAAGAAAGTAAGCAAATTAGTCATGAAACTCATATTCGAGGGCAAACAGTTATAGGACAGGAAACAGTGAGTACAAAGCTCCTAAGGTGGTACTTGGTTTATTTGAATAAAATGAGGTCAATGTGGCATGGGTGTAGCGACTAAGGAGAAGAGTGTCAGCAAATACAGAAGAGTGAGAATAATATAAGGACATGTGGAGCATTAGAATGACTGGATTTTATTAAAAGTAGAAAGGGAATCAACTGGATTTTCCGTAGTGAAGGAACATGATCTGATTTATGTAACATAACTTCCCTGGATGATGTAATGAAAATAGCCTTTCACCAAGGAAGAAAATAATGAAATCAGGTATAAAGCTATTAGACAAACAAACAAATAAAAGCTTACCACCTAGAAAGGAAGTCATTTTGGAACAGGGTAGAAGTGATCGAATCCTGGATAATTTAGAAAACACAACCTGTACTTTTTCTTGTATGACTGCATGTATCATGAGAGAGAAAGAGGGGAAACTGAGATGCCTCCAACATTTTGGCATGATCAGTCGGAATGATGGAGTTGTCACTCACTGAGACGGAATGTAATGCAGCAAGAACAGCTTTTTTTGTGGTGTTTTATAAATGAGATCAAGAGTTCAATTTGGGGCATGAATTAGAAAAACTTTTTTCACATGCAAGGAGAAATGAGAAAGAGGCCAGTGGATATACTAGTAATAAGAATTAATACATAAATAGACACAGAGTCATTTTCTTACACCTAAGAGTTATTAAATTTAACTGTTTCAGTAGCAGAATCCTTTTCATAATGTTCCTGCCAAGTTGCCTTATTCTTCTGATCTTTTTTCTAACTTATTAACTAAGAACCTACTGAATTGTATTATTTTTAAAATCTATTTTTATGTGGTAAATACATATAACTTAAAATTTACTCTTTAATCCATTTCTAAGTGTACCCTATTGTGGAATTAAGTACATTCACACTGTGTGTAGTCATCACCACCATCCCTCTTCAGAACTATTCCATCATCTTCCCCTACTGAAACTGTATCCATTAAACAGTACTCCATAACCTCCTCTCTTCCCAACCCCTGGCAGCCACCATTCTGTTTTGTCTCTATGAATTTGTACACATTAGCTACCTCATATAAGTAGAAACATATATTTACACCTTTCTGTGATTGTTTTTTTATTTAGCATATTGTCTTTAAGATTAACTCGTATTTTAGCATGTGTCAGAATGTCCTCAGTTTTGAAGCTGGATAATATTGTATCATATGCATGTACCACATTTTGTCTGTCCAGTCATCTGTTGACTGACATTGGGGTTGCTTCCACCTTTTGGTTATTGAGAATAGCGCTGCTCTGAACACAGGTGTATAAGCATCTATTTGAGGCCATGATTTCACTTATTTTGGCTGTATAGCCAGAAGTGAAATTGCTGAATCCCATGGTACTTTTTTTTTTTTTTTTTTTTTTGAGGAATTGCTTTACTGTTAAGAAAATGTAACATCTCATTATACATGAATGTATAATGAAAATTTTATGAAAAATATGTAAGAAATATGGGGATCTAACTTATCTTACAGAGGATATTGCAATGTCTTGGAGCTTAAATTAAGTCCATGCTCCATATGAACCAGCAATGAACTGCAAGAACATACAAAGAAACAAATAAAACCAACAAACAAAAAAGTCAAGAAACATACAGAATTTATAGGTTAAAAGAGGCTCGACACAACAATGCATCATAACCTATGAACTGATTTAAATCCTGATTCAAACAAAAAAAAACTATTTTAAAAAGTACTAGTTATATTTATGACAAAATATTGAGTATCAAACTCACCTTTTTTCCATGAATAATTAGGAAAATGGACAATCAATAAAATAAAACTCTTCTCAGGCATTAAATAACATATAGTGTAGGGCTGTATTTTCTTTTTCAATAAAATACACTTCAGCTTGGCTTTCTACCTGGGGACACTTCCAAACCACCACTTAAAAAATCGTAGCTCAGGTCGGGCGCGGTGGCTCACACCTGTAATCCCAGCACTTTGGGAGGCTGAGGCAGGCAGATCACAATGTGAGGAGATCGAGACCATCCTAGCTAACATGGTGAAACCCCGTCTTTACTAAAAATACAAAAACAAAATTAGCCAGGTGTGGCGGCGGACCCCCGTAGTCTCCGCTGCTCGGGAGGCTGAGGCAGGAGAATGGCGTGAATCCGGGAGGTGGAGCTTGCAGTGAGCCGAGATCGCGCCACTGCACTCCAGCCAAAGGAGCCCAGAGACCTGTGGTTCTCAGTAGGCAAAGAGAATAGTAATTGGAGTTTGAATTCCCTGTGGCGGCTGAAATTTAATGTACAGGGTATTAGAGAGGACGGAATTAGTCACAGACAAAGCTCCAAAATTCTGAAGAGAAATTTCTGGATAGTGATTATTTTTGAATTTTGAATCATTGGCCAATTTCAGTCAGAAACCATAGGCATGGCAGACAACAGCTACTGGAGGCTGTGAGCCAAATAACTATTCCAAATGCCAAAGTGCTGAGAATCAGTGGAGTTCTTGATTAACCTGAGTCAGGAATCTTTGTTGAATACCCCAGGCATTCAGAGCCTAGAAATGCCACACTTAGAAGCAGAGTTATATAGTAATAGTGCTCTAACAAAGTAAAAACCAAGCCTCAAAAGATCAAGTTGTTGGACCAATAAGTTAACTACTTGTCAGAACAAAACCCAACCATTTTAAAAGGGGGAAAATAAGTGGCTGGTCACCAACATGGCCCCAACAATGTGCAACATAAAGTATAAAGAAAAAATACTAGACATATGAAGAAGCAAAAATATGACCATAAGAAAGAGAAAATAGTCAACAAAGACAGATATAGAGAGGACCAGAAGTTTTGAAATTAAATAGGAAAAAAAAAAAAAATCAGTAAAACAGCTATTACATGTATGCTTGAGAATTTGCAATAAAAAATAAACACAGGCTGGGAGCAGTGGCTCATGCCTGTAATCCTAGATTTGGGACTTTGGGAGGCCGAGGCGGGTGGATCACAAGGTCAAGAGTTCAAGAACAGCCTGGCCAACATGGTGAACTCCAACTCTACTAAAAATACAAAAAATTAGCTGGGCATGGTGGTGGGTGCCTGTAATCTCAGCTACTCAGGAGGCTGAGGCAGAGAATTGTTTGAACCCGGGAGGCAGAGGTGGCAGTGAGCTGAGATCGTGCCACTGCACTCCAGCCTGGGCGACAGAGCAAGACTCCATCTAAAATAAAAAAATAGTGATAATAAATAAACATAGTAGGTAAAGAGATAGAAAATTTCATCAGATAAAATAAAAACCATATAATTTGGAAATTGTAAAAATGAATTATCTGAAATTAAGAAAGTTATAGGGTGGACTTAACAGCTATTGAATACTAGAGAATGAAGAATGACTGAACCTGAAGACAGACCAATCTATTGAACTGAAGCATAGAAAGGAAATAAATAAATAAATAAATAAACATAAACTGTGAGATCCGTGGAACAATAAAGCAGTCACACATACTTGTAATGAAGTCCTAGAGAAAGGAGACAGAAAATAAAGTTCAAAAACATTTGAAGAGTTAATGCTAAAATTTTATTTTATTTTATTTTACTTAATTTGATGGAAAACATCAACTGAAGACCCAAGAAACTCAACTCATTTTAAATGGGATAAATCCAGTGAAAAAGCATTCAATTCAACACAATAAGATTGCTAAAAATCACATATAAAGTAGCAAGTAATAAACAATGCATTATATACAGAAGAAAAATAAAAGGAATGTCAACTGCCTTCTTTTTTATTTTATTTGTTATTTTTAGTGTATTTGAAGTTCTAGGGTACATGTGCACAACGTGCAGGTTTGTTACAAATGTATACAGGTGCCATGTTGGTGTGTGCTGCACCGTTAACTCATCATTTACATTAGGTATACCTCCTAATGCTATCCCTCCCCCCCGTCACTCTATGACAGGCCCTTGTGTATGATGTTCCCCACTCTGTATCCAAGTGTTCTCCTTGTTCAATTCCCAAACTATCACAAGGACAGGTAAGTCATCTGCCTTCTTATCAGAAACAATGCCAGCCAGAATTCAATAGATCGAAATTTTAAGATGCTGAAAGAACACAGAAATAAAGTAAATCTGTCTTAGAATTTCATACGCAGGGAAAACATCTTAAAAAAAAAATCAATGAAAATAAAAGCAGTTTCACCCCCAAAAAAACCCAGAATATTTCATTAGCGGACACACAGTGCAAGAAATATTTTAAAAACTTCTTTAGCGTAGAGGGAAATAACAAAAGAAACAGATCTTCATAAAGGATCAAGGTTGATTTGTTAAATATTTTATTAAATTTTAAAAGTGCTGTTTCCTCATTTGTTTAAACAACTCAATGTTTAAAACACACAATGTATTTAAAAAATAGCATATGTAGAAATGAAGTGGATGTCCACAATAGCACAACAGCACGTAAGGGCATAAATGGGAATACACTGCTACAGTAGTCTTACAGTATAGGTGACGTGTTATATTTATCCAAAAGACTGAATATAGTAAGTGAAAGATACATTCTGTGAACACTAGAGTAACCATCAAAAATATACGTAAAATAAAGATACACACATCTTTCTATCTATCTAGATGTCATTAAAAATCAAATAGTAAAAAAAAAAATAAAATAAAATAAAAATAAAAGACTTGATTAATTTAAATAAGCCAATCCCACAAAGACATGTATTGCACGTTCTCACTTATTTGTGGGAGCTAAAATGCAAATCTTATGAAGATAGAGAGTAAACAGGTGGTTCCAGAAACTCGGAAGAGTAAGGGAATTGGGGGATAAAGTGTGGTTGATGAATGGGCTTAAATACACACAGAAAAACTGAGAACTGGTGTTTGATAGATGGTAGGATGACTATAGTTAATATTATTCCCTTGTACATTTCAAATAGTTAAAAGAGAGCAATTAAATGTTCCTACCACAAAGAAACAATAAATATTTAAGGCGATAGATATCCTAATTACCCTGACTGGATTATATCAACCTATCATATTATAAACATGTGCCCCCTAAATATTTACATGTATTATGTATCAGTAAATAAATGAAGAAAAAATGTAATGAAGAAACGGTGGGAAAATGGAAAATGAATGGCAATATGTTAGACTAAATACATCCATACCAATAAGTATATTAAATGGAAATAGACTAAGCAAACACCGTAATTACATCAGAAACTGTCGGACTGAGTAAAAGGCAAGATCCCATTATTTGCTATATATCAGAAATGCACTTTAGAAGTACAAATAAGTTGAAAGTAAAAGACCGTAAAAAGTTAAGCTGTAAAAATATTAATCATAAAATATTACTAGACCATTACATACATTTTAACATTGGGTATTCATGATATTAAGGAATGATTGTAAATTTAGATGTAGTAATGGTATTAGAGCTGAAAATTTAAAGTTCATGTCTGTCAGAGGTACATGTTAAATATTTGTTAAAAGCAAGAAGTCTGGAGTTTACTTCAAAATAATCTTGAGCAGAAGAAAGGAACATGTGAGAACTGAATAAGGATATAGGAGAAACAAGACCAGAAATGCAAAGATAATTTTTGAAGGTGGGTGATGGACACATGGAAATGCACTATACAATTCTCTCTCATTTGTATATGTTTGAAGTTTCCTATGACAAAAGCAAAATAAAAAATTGAACTCAATCTTTTATGACATATAATATTAAAAATGTTTAAATAATTAATAAAAATCTCACTGTGTCCCAAACTGTTGGTTAAGCTATTTTTAATAGTTAATCTAATTCTAAGCCTCAATTTAACAACCAGTTTCAAGCAATCAGTATCTAAGGGTATCCTGAAATCATATGATTTGGCAACATTTGATACATTCAAGGAAAGGTTCTGGAAAGATATTACAGCTATTAGCAAAAGTTATTTTTCAAATATCTGAGAAATGACATGACTCATGGGAGGAGATCTACATTAAAAAGATCAAAGGTAAAGGGAAAAAGAATATATTATCTTCCTATCTGGACACTTTTTCTCTCTCATAACCCTCCTTGCTTCTCACTATCCAGTACATTGTACATTTGCCTCTCATCTTCCTTGCTCCAATCCCTAGACTACTTTTATGCAACACTTCCAACAACTAACTCCTCTGGTTCCACAGCTGACAAAAATTTATTCCTTACTTCTTATACTTCACTCCTGAATCCACTGTTAAAGGCCACAGGAGGAAAAACTGTCTGTTTGGAACTTGGTAGGATTTGGAGATGAAAAACCGTTTCAACTGCCAGTTCAATAACATGATTAAAAAACTGAAAGCTGGGGCGGGCGCGGTGGCTCAAGCCTGTAATCCCAGCACTTTGGGAGGCCGAGACGGGCGGATCACGAGGTCAGGAGATCGAGACCATCCTGGCTAACACGGTGAAACCCCGTCTCTACTAAAAAAAATACAAAAAACTAGCCGGGCGAGGTGGCGGGCGCCTGTAGTCCCAGCTACTCGGGAGGCTGAGGCAGGAGAATGGCGTAAACCCGGGAGGCGGAGCTTGCAGTGAGCTGAGATCCGGTCACTGCACTCCAGCCTGGGCGACAGAGCGAGACTCCGTCTCAAAAAAAAAAAAAAAAAAAAAAACTGAAAGCTGAAAATGGAAACCTGAACGTAGTTTCCCATATAATATGATGTTTGATACAGTATGACTCTAACACGGCTTGAATCTAGAGTGGGTATTGGCTAGAGATATGGTTTGGCTCTGTGTCCCCACCAAAATCTCATGTTGAATTGTGATCCCGAGTGTTGGCGGTGGGGCTCGGTGGGAGGTGTTTGGATCATGAGATTTCCCCCTTGTTCTCATGACAGTGAGTGAGTTATCACCAGACCTGGTTGTTTAAGTGGATAGTACTTCCCCCTTAGCTCTTTCTCTCCTGTCTGCCATGGTAAGACATGTTGGCTTCCCTTTCACCTTTGGCCATGATTGTAAACTTCCTGAGGCCTCCAAGTCAAGCTTCCTGTACAGTCTGTGGAACTAGGTGTCAATTAAACCTCTTTTCTTCATAAATTATGCAGCCTCAGGTAATTTTTTATAGCAATGTGAGAACAGACTAATACAGTTAGTATGCATTATTCCCATTTGATATATACGTTTTGGGTTCCAAACATCAGTGTCACAAACGAACATTTTATAACATCCTATTTTGTTCAATACTGCTGGCAGAGTTTCAAAGTACAGTAATTGACAGGACAGATTGTGAAGTTGAACAGTCTCAGGTACAAACTTCAAATTGACCTTGGACCAACTACTTACCCTCCCGAAGCCCCAGTTTTCTTATTTGTAAGGTAGAATTGACGATACTACCTACTTCAAAGAATGCTTATATTATGCAAGTCAAACAGTTAAGATATGCAAAGCATTTAGAACATTTCCTACCACCTTGTAATTCTACATGTGTTACATATTAAATTAGTATTTTTAACATTTACTGAAATTTTACCCTACATTTATTGTTAGCAATAATAAAATAGCCGAGATTAATTGAAATCTTACTCTATATTTATTAATAATTTACGTAAAACCTTATAAAGTAAGTAGTATCATGAAGTCAATGTTTACCTAATGTTCGTAAGCATAAAAGTGAACTCAAAATAGTAAACACCTTACCAAGTATTCACCCACAAATAGGAATAATGAGATGAAAAACCGTGAAAGAAGATGGTGGAATCTTAACATTAAATTTGTCAAAACAAAGTTCCAAAAGCCACTGCAAGCTCCCAAAAATGATAATAAATCTGTGGCCCTCATTTGCTGCTGTAATAATCAGTTTGCTAAATGCTACATAATGACAACATAATAGTATGTGGAATGGTTAATAAATGTAAAATGAATTGTGCTTCAAATAACATTCTAATTGAAAATTCCATTAACAAAGAATATTGCAATAGTGGTAGATTATAGATTAATCAAAGGCTATTACAACACTCTCCTGTGGTGCTGATGATTTATTGTTCTTTCAGTATACAGCCTAGTGAAGTCCTTTATGTTATTCACATTATTTTACAGTAGCCAGAATGAAGAAAACACTTTTGCAAGTTTAGGTGCAACCAGTCTCATCAACTGTGAAGGTATTTCATCACCTTTGCAAATCAAGACAGGCATAATGAGGAATAGCTCAATTACTTACAGTACAGAATATATCTGGAAGTTCTCCTTAGTTGATTAGAATGCAAGAAATCATGATAGTCAATTGAAGCTCAGATATTTAATAATTGTTATTGGAAGGTGGCTTGGCTTAGGATAAGATTTTGAATACAAAATTGAAAGGGATAATAGATTAAATAAAATTTCCAAATGCTATATGATTTCTCTATTATAAGTAAAATGATATTCCTTATTGTCTGGTAACTAGTTGATAGCTGTCTTTATTCAAGAAAATCTAAAGGAAAGGTCACTATTAGTTTCAACAGTTGGCCCCACATGGAATAGGTGTATAATGGCTTTTGATTTGCAACTCTGGCGGCTGTTCACAAGCTTCATTTAGTTTATGGTGCTATATATTCACCTCCGAAACCAATTGTTACATGTTGGTTTGCTCTGTCAGCTGCTATTTCCCAGCACGTCAGAGATATGTCATGCTGTTGAAGCTTTTTATCAGCAAGTTCCTTTAAAAAGGTATCTTCTGCCTGCAGTTACTCTGTTTCAGCTCTCCATAGGATTGCTGCTCAGATACTCTACCATGCTGACAGAATTTTAGAATATACAAAGCTTTCCAGTTGATTTATTGGTTATATTCTAGGGTTGTTAGTAGTTACATACCTACCCTGTCTGGTAGTGATTATTATAAGGCATGTAGTAGCAACAGAGAAGTCCTATCAATGTCTTTAAGTTTCTATGTTTAATTAAATGTACCACTCTCCTAGCCTAATAATGTAAAAATGAATAGAACTTTAACTCTTATTTTTTTGCCCTTTAATTTTGTTCTTGGATATATTCAGAACATTTTTTCAATGAGTTTTTCAAAGACAGAAAATGTTTAGGAGAAGTAAATTTTAATTTTTTAAAACTGTATCAACATATGCAATAAATGATATCACAACAGTGAAGAAACAATCTCATGAAAGGAATTTTTAATCTCTTAATTATGCCCAAATACTATCAAGATATACTACCATGCAAAAATCTTTTCCCAAGTAACAAGGTCCAATATATTCCATTTTTGGTCACCGCCATGTCTATCTCTTTACACTTAATGTTGTCAATCTAGTAAATATGTTAATGATAAATACTGACTACTTGGCAAGAGGACTATAATATTTATGCATAAGCAAGCAGAGTGGAAGAAGCAAAAATGTGAGCTATTTAACTTTCTGGAGTAGTAAAAATGATTTTATGAAGAGAACAGCATAACCCAATGACAGAGTAGTAAGTCATGCTAAAGGTGTACTACATCTGTCTCTACTACATTTAATCAGATATATGTCATTCTGCTGACTTGCATAAACTGTTTTGTGACAGAAACAGGAATCTAGGTTGCTGAACTGAAATCTACCTAGTTGGCTCACACAAGTTTGTCAGCAGGATTACACTAAAATTTAAGGTAAGGGTATGGGTTTTAAATGAAGCATTAATAGATGCTTCAATATATGATTACTTCTCAGCTTAGAGTCTATATTATGAACTAAACTCAGTATGGATATGAGAGGTACATAAAGAGAATAAAAGAAATCCAACCACAGTGTATGACTCAAATAACCTCACAGGTCTTTTACATTTCTAACTTCTATAAATCATTATTATTTGTTAAAACTATTGATTATAAGAAAAGATTGAGGAAGATAACTTTACAAAGTATGGACATTAGTTGCACCTTAAGCCAAAAAAGCTGGAAATAACCCTACATCAATCTTATTTTTAAGAGACAGAAATACACTCAATTATTTTAATTAAATTGCTCCATTAGCTTGATTTTCCTTGACACTGTGGAATCTGACCGCGTGTATTCTACAGAGGAGTACCAAGAGCCTCCATGATAACAAACTGCTTCACTTAAGCTTTATCACTGATGACATTTAATGATCTGGAAAGGATAAGGACAGCATTTCTGCTTTTTCAGTTTGATGATACCTGTAGTACCATATGCTGAAAGCTCTCAATTTCTGGTGATATGGAGAGTATGTTTAGAAAAGGTCATAATCTTTGAAGAGGACTACATTAATTCTTGAAGTGTAGGAACTGGAACTAAATATCTTTTAACTATATCTTGTTCTCTGTTTTAGAAATGCAAACAACTAATTTAACTTGAATGTCAGTTGATCAAATGCCAATCCAAACAAGAGAATGAGATTTACTTTAATAAGGAATTAAAATTTGTATTCCAACACTGTATAAAATTTTTCACTCTAGGCAGTATTTTTTTCTGGATTTACCTTAAATGAATTCTCATACATTGGGGTGACTGTCCAGTTAACAAAACTTTATGAATATACTCTAGGCAAAAATAAGTAAGAAGTATGCATTCATTAGCACATATGGAGTACCTTTCTAGAGTCTATATTGCTATGGATGTTTATTTGTTCTTGGATTGTAAATGAACAGAAAATAGTAAATGTAGTCATCTTTAAAAACAATGTGTATCTTCTAACAAGTGATACATATATTTCAGAGAAGGGATTAAACAGTCTAAATTTTATATTATGGGACTCATGAAAGTATAATTATAAAAAATTCTGTTGACCCACTTCTACTTTTACCCAGTGTTATATCCTTTGTAATTATTAGGAAGTCCTTGAAATTCAAATAATATTAAAAACTCAAAATCAGAGAATTCTGGGAAGACAGTGGAGTAGGAAGTACCAATAATAAGTCTTCTCACTCAGATAATAATTACACAAGCAAAAATCTTTCCCATGTAACTTCTTTAGACCTCTATAAAGGTTTGTATCTTCTAGGGGAAGGCTTTAGTGATAAACTGCAGTAGATTTTGGTCAATATCACTTATTATCTCGACAGCAGCCACCCTTCACACTAACAAACTGTATGGCAGGTAGTTGTGCACATGTTACTACAGCAGTTTTCATACAACTCATGGGAGGCGGGGTGGGCAGTAAGGACACTGTTCTCTAACACTGGGGCTGTGTGTCCTGATCATTAATTGCTGTATTTGATCAAGGAGGGACAAACACAAAGGCAGGCACCTACTGTTGCTGCATCTCCCCCTTATTGTTCCAAGTAGCATTTTCTTTGGCTGAAGTGACTTCCAGGATATATAAAGCTCAAGTGATTTTTTTTATCGTAATTTTTTTCTTTTTCTCATTTTTGTGAACCAGAGATTAAAGACTAAAACATTCACAGCACCTGAAAACACGGGAAAATTAGAAAGTTTTCAGGAATGTCCAGAGAGAGAGATGCAGGCTCAGAAAAGATCTGAAAAAAAACCTTAAGTTTACACATCAGCCTAATCCTTGGCATAGAGATAACCTACAGAATTCCAAATAAAACAAAACAAATCAAAATAAAAGCAGCAAATCCAGGTGAAGGAGTGAAATATGAGTTCAAAATTTGCTATATTATTAGATTAAAATATACAGTTTTCAACACAAAAATCACAAGGCATATGAAGAAACAGTAAAGTATGTTCCATTCAGTGGAAGATAATAAACCAACAGAAATTGTCCTTGAGAAAGTCTTGATTGTAGATCTACTAGACAATGACTTCAAAACAGATGTCTTCAAGATGCTCAAAGAACTGAAGGAAGGCACAGAGTGAGTAAGAAATATATACGTCTGAACAAAATGAAAATACAATTAAAGAGAGTACTTTAAAAACAACTAAAAGGAAAGTCTGGAGCGGGGAAGTATAATAACTGAAATTTTAAAAAAAATGCATTATAGTGTTTGAAAAGTAGTTTTGAATAGGCAGAAAAAGAATCAGTGGATTTGGATATAGGACAATGAAATTTATTGAATCTGAGGGATGGAAATAAAAAATGACTGAAGAAAGTGAAAACTAAAGGTGTAAAACACAATCATAAAGACCAATATACACATTAGAGTCATCTCTGAAGGAGAAGAAAAGAGGCAGATAAAATATTTAAAGAAATCATTTCTGAATATTTCCAAAATTTGATGAAAGACAGGAATATAAACATTCAAGAACTTTAATGAATTCCAGATATTGTGAACTCAAAGAAACCCACACAGACACATTTTAATCAAACTGTGGGAAGCGAAAGGCAAAGAAAGGATCTGGAAATCATAAACAGAAAAGCAATTCATAATATGCAACCTCAATAAGATTATCAGTAGATTTCTCGTCAGAAACTTTGCAGTCTAGAAGGTAATAGACTATTATATTTAAAAAGCTACTAGAAAAAAAAAAAAAACTGTCAACCAAGAATCTTATTTCCAGTAAAACTATCTTTCAAAAGTTAGAGAAAAATCAAACAATTCTAAAATAAGCAAAAGCTGACTTTATAACCATTAGATCTGCCCTGAAAGAAATGCTAAAAAACACTCCTGCAGTTTAAAATGAAGGATGCTAGATGGTAACTGAAAGGTACACGAAAAAATAAAGACTGCACTAAAAATAAATACACGAAAAATTTATTGTAACTTTGGTTTATAACTATACATATTGTTTCCACATAATTTAAGGTACTAATGGGTTAGGAAAAATTATTACTTTACATTTTTGGACACATATAAAATGTGTTTTTGTTACATCAACAGCTGAACAACTGAACTGGGTGGAAACTAAGCTGCCAAGGAGCAGAGGTGTTTTGTTTGTTTGTTTGTTTGTTTCTTTGTTTATGTTATTGAAGTTAAAATGGCTTAAATTCAAACTGGAGTGTTATGACTTGAGGATGTTAAATGTAATTCCCATGGTAACCACACCAAAAACTCTAGAGTATACAGAAAAGGAAATATGAAGGGAATTCACATATTTTTCTACAAAAAAAAAAAAATCAAACACAGAAGACAGTAATGCAGAAAATCAGGAACAAAAAAAAATTATGCCTGCAGAAAAAAATGGCAAAATGACAGAACTTTTTCCTTATCAGCAATTCCTTTAAACATAAGTATATTACATTCTGAAATTAAAAAAAAAAAAAAGATTGGCAGAGTGGATTTTTAAAATCATCCAACAATATGCTGTTTACTAAAGATTCACTATGGATCTAAACACAGAAATAGATTGAAAATGACAGATTTTAAAAAGATATTCCATACAAATAGTAACCAAAAGAGACCAGGGGTAACTGTACTAAAAGGAGAAAATATGGACATTAAGTTTAAAAAGGTTACAAGTGACAAAGAGGGACATTATGTATTAATAACAGAATCAACACTGCATGAAGATATGTAAATACTCATGTACCTAATAAGAGACATCAAAATACATGAAGCAAAAATTAACAGTACGTAAGGGATAGTCAGTTCTATAAAAGTAGTTAGAGACTGATATCTCATTCTTAGTAATGAGGAGAACAACCAGACAGAAGATAAGTAAGGAAAGAGAAGAAACACAGTAAGCTAACCAGGTCTAACAGGCTTATAAGGAACATGATACACAACAACAACAGAATACACATTCTTCTTAACTGCACATGAGACGTAAGTCCCAACATACATATTTTTAAATGGAAGTCATAAAAAAACTTCTCCAACCACAATCGATAATAGAAGAAAATCTAGAAAGTGAATAAATTAATGGAAATTTAAAAACATACTCTTACACAACCAATTGATCAAAAAAGAAATAGTAAGGGAAACTAGAAAATAGAATCAAAAGAAAACAAAAATGCAACAAACCAAAACCTATGGGATGCAGCAAAACAGTGCTAAGGAGAAAATTTATAGATACATTTTAAAATAATCAAAAGGAAAATCTGGAGCTGGGAAGTACAATAACTGAAATGAAATTTCATTTTCATTTACTTAGAATTTAAAAGAAAAAGAGATCTCAAATCAATAGCCTCTCCATATAACTATGGACCTATAACAAGACAGACAAAACCCATAGGTAGAAGGAAGGAAGGAAATAAAGGTTGGGGCAAAGATAAGTAAAATGGAGGATGCTATTCCATCTTAAATAAAACAAACATTCTGACGTGCTACAACATGGGTGAATTTTGATGACATTATGTGAAGTGAAATACACAAATTACAACAGGACAAATAATGCATGATTCCACTTATATGAGGTACTCAGGGTAGCCAAAATTATGATGCCAGAAAGGAGAATGTCAGTTGCCAGGTGCTGCGGGAACAGGAAAAGAGAGATTTAGTTTAATGGGATAGAGTTTCAGTTTTCCAAGACGAAGAGTTCTGCAGATAGATGGTGGTGATGGTTGCACAACATTAATGTGTTTAAGACCACTGAACTGTACACTCAAAAAATGGTTAAGACGGTAAATTTTATACTATGTGTATATACCAAAATAAGAATAAATTGGAAAAAAAAAAGGTAAACCAAAAAATAAGCAAACAAAAAAGACATGTTTGTGAAATTGATGCTTTCAAAAATGACAAAATATTAGGCAACAACTTTGCCTGTATACTACACAATTTTAGTAACTGTTGTGACAATTCACTTATAGTATATGCATATTCCTACAGAAAGATTGACCCTAAAAAAAAAGTTCCATGAATTTCTCAGTTACTTCCTTACTAGTATATTAAGCTTTTAAAACAATATTATCTCTATCCTTTTATGATTTCTTGTGACCTTCATCCATTTACACAGTTAATATGAACTTTGAAGTCCATTTTATTTTTCCAGTGTTTATTAATGCCCCAATCCTTATTAGCAAAGATGATACTATTAGTAAATATTATGGTTAATTTACTTGGAGCTATTTGAAAGTACTCTTGTCATTTCATATTTTTGTCCATCAAGAGGATGTTTTTATTTTAGAGTATCAAGTCACTTCACTTGTATTAAGGCTGAGTAGTTTGGCTTTTTATATGTGTAGTGGCCTGAAGACACAGGCTCCAGACTCTAGCATATGAATTGCATGATGATAATCAATCTCACTATGTTTGACTGATATGTATTGATTATTTTTAATGAACTCAAAAGCACAGTATCAATCTCTAGCAAACTTAAAATAGCAAGTAACTTCTTGTCACTCAGTAGTTTTGACTTCACAATAAGAGGATATTTTAAAATTTCTGAATGTTATATTTAAATACATTGATGAATTACGTACTTTTTATTCACCAATATAGTATACATTATTTTATAATCAGAAACCTGATATAATAAGCACTCCAGAAAATTCCAAATATTGTTCATTGATTTAAATGTATTTAAAAAGCCATTTCAGGAAACAACTAAGAAAACAACTGACTTGGAATATATGTTCCAGATAATCCATAAATTTACTTCTCCTCTACTTTCCCCAGTTTGTACACTCCTGTTTCATGCCATGCCGCCTGCAGCAAAAACGATTCACAATCATTTCCCAATAATTCACTTCAAAGTTTACTCTTGTTTTTGTTCTTTATCCCTAGCTTTGTGAAGTAGTATCTGGAGAAGTTAGGAATACCACATAGCAGAGATAATGATTCAAAGTAACTTTTTTGCTTGGATATCATTTATCATGTATTCATTTTTATTGAACTATTTCATGTATGTATATGTTAAAAATACATTTCCTGGGCCAGGCGCGGTGGCTCAAGCCTGTAATCCCAGCACTTTAGGAGGCCGAGACGGGCGGATCACGAGTTCAGGAGATCGAGACTATCCTGGTTAACACGGTGAAACCCCGTCTCTACTAAAAAATACAAAAAAACTAGCTGGGCGAGGTGGCAGACGCCTGTAGTCCCAGCTACTTGTGAGGCTGAGGCAGGAGAATGGCGTAAACCCGAGAGGCGGAGCTTGCAGTGAGCTGAGATCCGGCCACTGCACTCCAGTCTAGGCAACAGAGCGAGACTCTGTCTCAAAAAAAAAAATTCCTGAATTTTTCTTACTGTCTTCGGCCTCAAGTTACAAGATAACATAGCTAAGTATTTGATAGCTACAATGATCCTAAGAATCCTTTTGGTCATTTTTGGAGAGTCACCATAATAAAATTATGAAGCAGTAAATATACCCTTCCTTTTACCTCGGGGCACATTAATTGCAATGTATAAGATTCAATTTTTACCCCTTGTAGAAGTTTCCTTTGAAAATATGTAACAAGAAAATTGGTTGTAATAGTCCCTGTCTGATTTGGCTGTCTCTTGCATTACTTAATAATGATTTGCTTTTTCATACACAGAAAGGAAACCTGATGGGCTTAGGGCTTCACTGAGATTTACATGGCAGAATAAAATATGAAAATTCATATCCATTATCAACTAAGGGAAAGATAAACTGTGGACATCCTCACCTTAAAGTAACCTGAAACCCCTTTTTTTTTCTTTGTATGAAAATAGATGCTATATAAAGAAATATGATGCCATAGTAACTAGCATTTTTAGTTATTCAAAATTAAGCTCATTGACTAATGCTATAAAGAATGAGAAATATGCACTTACCCTTGGATATGAGCCAAAGATAACTCTATTTAAAATGCTTACACTTACCAGTATTTCCCTCTTTTTAATTGACACAATAATTTATTGTGTAATTTCCACATTATTTCAGTTGAAAAATTAAACATATACATCATCGTTAAGACAACAGAAAAATTATCTAGTTATCAGTAACAATAAAAGTTCAATGGTTGATATTAAATTTAAAATATTCCAAAGTTGAGTAATCAATCAGGTATGATTTTTGAATTGAAGGAGCAAATATATTTGGGGATTTAATTTAACAAATATTCCTTTTCCCATTTCAGAATATTTATATAATTTTTATTGGCATCAATAAATGTTCATTTAGAAATGAGGCACATAGCTCATTCTCACCCCCAAACCCAACCAAGAATGACATTAATAGGAATCATTCCACACTAAAAATTATGGTAAAGCTGTTGCATTTAAAAATTTTTTTAATTTATTGGCCACAAAATACAGAGACCCTCATAAATGTAGGGATTTAAAATTTAAGAAAATGGAATCTTACATTAGATGTAAGATTTTTTGATACTTTTAAACAGGGTGATTTTTTAATGTTAACATTTGTCATAATTATAACTAGATATAACTTTTGTCGCATTTCGGAATTTCCTTAGAACACCTCTTTGTCAGTTTTTTAATGCTCTAACATCATCATGAAGAAAATTAAAAGAATGGTTTTAAAAAATGCTCCATTCTCCCGTTCTCCCTTTCTGCTTGTGTTGTTAGTAATGCGAATAACGCCTCCATACTGTCATGTTAGCTGATAATGATATACTCTGCCCATGGTTATTTTAAAGATTTATCTACTTGACAAAGTCCTACAATAGTAGAAATAGAAATATTTTTATCTCATAAGTTATAAATGAAAATAATTAGTAGCCTCCAAAAAGGTTAGCCAAAATGGTCTGATAATAGCTATTATTTCTAATTATAAAATGACTAACTTGAAGGCACAGGTTTATCTTAATGAACAAAATATTCAAATTATTTTTCTTGGCACAAATGCAACAATGAAATCATCCCTTGTTTTATGCAACATATATTTTAATTTAAATCTAGTTCAATAGAAGAAATCACAGTTTTCATAGGAAGGCAAAGAAGTTTTATTGGGTATATGCAAGAGAAATGAATGTATTTATATATAAATATGAGGTGATACAATGTTGAAGAAAAAATAGAATGAAGGAGTAGGTGTCTATGGGCAAGTAAGGAATTACCTTCTAAAGTAGCTGGTAAACTCTTGATTGTGGATATGGTTCCTTCTCTGTTCTAGAAGTATCAACCAGAAGACTCTTCTAAGTAATACACTAACTACCAAATTTTGCTTATCGCTTGGTAAGGAACAAAGGAAACATGGAAAAGCTGTGTTCACTTATTCATGTATCATTTATTTGCACCACTTTTTGTCGTGTTTATGTAAACCCAAGCAAAAGCAAACCTGAACCCTCTCTTAGTCATCGTTTTGGACAATTTGCAAACTGGAACCAGGCTTTTATAATCTGACCCAGCTAAAAGACTCATAATTAATATAAGACGAATAAATTAGGGATAGCAGCTTGAAAAATCTGTTTTTATTCTTTGTATCTTCCTATAATAGGTAATTACTGATTCTTCGCACATCTTTATGAATAAAACACATCACTTTTGAAAGCTTGGTCCAACTCTGGCCTCTTCCACATATACCTGCATGATTAGCACGTTAAAAATGAATATTGCATGCATGATTTCCACACTACGGCATCTTAGAATTTTCAGTATGAATGGGGGAAGAATGATATTTTCGTGGATACTCTCTACCATTTGAAAGAATAACAAAATAGGTTTCATGAAAATATGCTGTTACAAAATTTTGGAAAACAGAAGAGGTACACAGTAAATGTAAATGTTCAGTGTTAGAATTGTTTATAAGAAAGACTGTGCATCTATCTAACAGACTTTATTGCACGTTATCTGAGGAAAGAATGTATTAACTAAAGAAAACCTAGTCTTCCCACATGCTGTTTACAGAAATGGAAATGTAAAGGTTGGGAATTCAACAGTATCAGAAAGCATTTTCCAGGAGTGTTTAGGCTACCAGAGAGCACTGGATGTAGCACACTTCAATTTCAGTGGACTATTCTTTTGTATAATTTATTTTTCCCCCACCCCTTTGTGCTCAAATATTTACTATTTTTTCATTATTTTTTCTAAAGTATTGATCAGGAAGAGTACATCTTAGAAAACATAGACATATTATAGTAAATGCATAAGAATAATATATTATGATTTTTGTTTATGTATCATTTCATTCAACATTCTTGAAGTGAGTGCACTTAAATAAAATTATCTTTGAGTACTCTCTGAAACATTCTAAAGCCTAGATCTGAAAAGTGAGAGATCAGTTTGTGTTGATTACCCACCAAAGTGATATAATTGCTACTACATGAGGCTCTGTCTAAGCAATCAACCGGATTTCCTGTATCTTTACCCAGCATTCTCTTCTCTAACTCCTCTCCTTTAAATGCAGGCTCTAAGTGTTACCGTAAAGTGTTGTTTGTAGAAAACATGTAAATTGCAATAACTAAATGAAAACTACTTTAGGATAGTTGCTTTGAAGGTGCTAACACTCAACTGGCTTTACATTACTTAAATGCTATGTTACTTTATTTTTAGAAGATACAATTTTGTTTCATACATAACTTTAGTATTTTATTTACACTCTATGTTCCTTATAATATAACCATCTTTATTTCTGCATCTAGACGACATTTTAATTTATTGGGGCAGAGAAAGTCCTATAGAAACAACTAGAGTGTGGAAAATAACACTACAGTACTCCTTTAATTTTCTGTTTGGACCAGAATCCTTTCTGGTGGAATTTTCTGGAAAGGAAATGCACATACACACATACACATATATATGTAAATGTGTGTATGTACATATATATACACATACAATGAATGTGATATATATATACACACACATACAATGAATGTGATTGTGTTTGTATACATACACACACACACACACATACATGCAAACACATTCATTGTAGTTCAAAATTAAGCCTTCTAATAAAAGGAATGGCGTAAATGAGTAAGCATTCTTTTTGCTTTGAGACTAAAACCGTGATTATTTTTGCTTCAGTTCCTTTTGCTTCCTCTCCAATGGCCCAGTGACCTGGGTAGGCTTGTATAATGTACAGATAAAAAAGAAAATGTCTGTCTTCCCTCTGACATCAGGACCTTTCACCAAAGAAAATTGTGAGCGTTAATTAACGTGATTTGCTCAGCTCTTCCAAACACAAATGCTGTCTGGGCCAGACCTAATGGGGCTTTAGCTACGCCTTTACCAGCGTGGCTAATCTAATTCCCTGTGCAATTCTTTTTTCTTGCTTCACTGTTTGCTCAGCAGACACATTCACTTTCTCTGAACATTTCTTTCTGAAGTTACATATACTGTGGATTCACATTTTAATGAGATGAAATATTTTAATAGAAATACTTAATAGAGAAATTATAATAATTCATCACTATTCAGCTACCAGTGTAACTGCAATAAGGAGTACCCTATCTAAAACTGTTTGAAATAATGAGTAAATTTACTTTGAATTGATCATTTATTATACTCCCATAGGCACAGGTCATGATATGCCTTATAAATATATTTGACAACATTTTTTTAACCATAAAATGCATTTAATTGTTGTTTTAATATTTCCTACTTATAAGGGCTGAAGCTCCATTTCATGTAAAAATGTGGAGAAAAGTAAATAATTACCCTAATAACTAAATGATATCATAAACAATCACAATATATTAGCATAGTCCATAGTCACTGGGAGATAAAACTTACAGAAATTGAATCTTACTTTTCTTTCTCCTACCACTCAATTTCACATGTCTGAACAAAGATACACATCTACAAGTTATTTCAATTTGCCACAGCATGCACAGATATTCAGATACAGATTTCAACTAATTATATTCTGAATAGAAGGACAATGCTCTGAATGACAACAAGGGAAACTCCATTATCAAACGCTGTATTATGAAAGGGAAATGTCTAAGGATTTTTTCAATAAAAAATAAAAACAAAATTAAAATAAACTAATCCTACATAACTAAACTGAGGAAAACAAATAGAGCATCCGTTAGTGTTTGTTTGTTTTCTCCTTCAGATACTGATAAAGTTAACTCTGTCATTGAAATGACACATGCTTAATTTTAAATGTTTTACTTTTAAAAATAAAAATAAATATCCAGTGGCATAATTTAAGCTGGCTCCATGCAAACCAAAAATACATATTTTTAAAATATTAAAATGATCTAGGAGGCTATCTACTTGAATAATTTCATGGCATGAGTATATGCATATTCAATGTTAACAGAAAAATAATGAAAAATATTAATTTGGAAAAAATACCATCAAATTCAGCTGGAATTTCAGAAACAAGAATAAATACAAGTGTAGAGGCTGACAAATAATAAAGAAAGTAAAGTGATAGTTCAGACACTATAAGAATCTAAGTAAATGATTCACACAGATTATGGGATGGTATATTGATAAAAGAAGTAAGTGATGCCCTGGAGCCTTCTTTCACCACCAACTTTTCAAATGCCCCTGAATAATCACTCTTTCTTCCCCAAAATATAGATCTTAATTAAAAGAAAACCTTCTCTTATTGTACTATTTGAAAGAAACAGTACAAATATGAGGATACTGCAGCTCATTTCCTAACAATTTCATGATTGGAAATTCCATACTGTAAGCTGAAAAACCAATGGTTTATAGAAAAAAATAAATGCAATATGGGCATTTCTGTTTTAACATCCTCCATATTCCCTTGCTTCAGAATGTATTTTGACATGTTTACCTTTCTAAAATTTTTGTATACCAACTTTAGTCTGTTTTCCTACCTTAATTATGTCACATCTTGTAAAATTAGTTACTCTAATTGCTAAAAAAAAAAAAAAAAAAAAAAAAGTTCTTTAAAACACAAGTTAATTCCTCATGTTAATATTATCTCAAGAAGCAGCACATTTCTCAGGGATTTAGCATGAGATTTATTAATTTTCATTGCATGGGAGAACTCACAGGAAATTGTCTTCCATAGAGGGTGACAGAGCAATTGTAGGTTTAGAGTGATGTGTGGTATTAGAACTACTTTCTATGATTAGATTGTGATGATTTAAAAATTTTAGTACATTTTGAAACATTTCTCTAATTGTTAACCATGTACCATTATATAGACCAATTTCACAAACTTTTCATGGCCTGTTACTGTGTGAAATTGTTAGAAAAGTTTTTTTTTTTTTTTTTTTTAAATTGTTCTTTCATGGTGGCTAGGTAAGGAATTTGCTAGAATATACGGTTTTCAGCATTGTTGTTAACTTTGTGAGTTAGACCTTTACACTTACAAAAAGTATATGGAGAACAATGGATAGTAGCTTTTCAGGAATTTGAAACACTATCTGGTAATGACATCAAAAAGAGATGTTTATTATCATCAGAGAATTGCCAATTAAAGTCATAATAAGATATCACCTCATACCTGTTACAAATGTCCATTATCAAAAAATAAAAAATACAAAAGCTAGTAAGTGTTTGTGAGGATATACAGATAAGGAAACCCTTGTATACTCTTGGTAGGCATACCAATTAGTATGGCAATTATTAAAAAACAGTATGGAAGTTCCTCAAAAAAAAAACACACACACACACACACACACACACACACAACTACTACTCTTCAAGATAAAAATGTTCGACAAACTTGGCATAGAAGGATCACATTCAAAATAATGAAGACTATTTATGAGAAACTCACAGCTAATATAATACTGAATGGGGAAAAGTTGAAAGCCTTTCCTCAAAGACCTTGAACAAGACAAGGATGCCTATTTTCAACACTCCTATTCAACTTAGTACTGGAAATCTTAGCCAGTGCAATTAGGAAAGAAAGGAAAGAAAAGAAAGAAAGAAAGAAAAAGAAAGAAAAACAAACAAACAACAACAACAACAAACAATTGGTATCCAAACTGGAAAAGAAGGAGTCAAATTATCCCTCTTTGTAGAAGATATAATCTTATATGGGGAAAAACTGAAGACTCAGAACTGATACATTTGGTAATACAGGATACAAAATCAACATACAAAACTCAGTAATATTTCTAGCCATCAATAATGAAGTAGATTTAAAAAAAATCAAGAAGTCAATCCCATTTAGAGTGGCTACAAAAAATAAAATAAAATAAAATATTTAGAAATGAATGCAACCAAAGAAGTGAAAGATCTCTGCAAGGAAAACTATAAAACACTAGTGAAAGAAATTAAAAAGGACACATACAAATGGAAAGGCAACCCATGCTCACAGATCAAAATAATTAAAATGACCACACTACTCAAAGTAATCTGCAGATCCAATTCAATCCTTATCAAAACACAAAAGTCATTTTTTCATAAAAATAAAAAAGAAAGCAATCCAAAAATTAGTATAGAACAACAACACAAAAGGCTCAAATAACCAAAGCAACTCTGAGTATAAAGGACACAGCTGGGACATCATACTATCTGACTTTGAAATACAAGACAAGGCTATAGTAACCAAAACAGAACATATTGGTATAAAATTAGACCAATGGGACAGAATAGAGAACCCAGAAATAAATCTACATATTTACAGCCAACTGGTCTTTAACAAATGCACCAAGAACAAACATTGGAAAAAGAACACACCTTCTTCAATAAATGGTGTTTGGAAAACTGCATAACCACATGCAGAAGAATGAGACTGGACCCCTATTTCTCACCACTCACAATGTCAACTAAATTAAACATGGGATAAAGACTTCAAATAAAACCTGCATTTATAAAATTACTATAAGAAGCCATAGGGGGGGAAAAAAAAAAAAACACTCTTCGGGACATCAGGCTAGGCAAAGATTTTATGATTAAGACCTCAAAAGCACAGGCAAAATTTTAATGAGACATATTCAACTAAAAAGCTCTGCACAGCAAAATAAACAATCAACAGAACGAAGAGACAACAACTTAAATGTTAGAAAATATTTGGAAAGTATTCATCTGATAAGGGACTAACATCCAGAATATATAAGGAGCTCAAACACTTCAAAAATTATTTTAAAATTCCATTTGAAAATAGGCAAGAGACATAAATAGGCATTTCTCAATAGAAGACATACAGGTAGCCAACAGAGATATGAAAAAATATGCTTAACATCATTAATCATCAGGGAAATGTAAATCAAAACCACAATGAAATATCTCTTCACCCAAGTCAGAATAGCTAATATTAAAAAACAGACAATAGCAGATACTGGCAAGGATGCAGAGAAAGTAAACTCTTGACTCAAATTGACTCAAACTCCTCCTCTACATAACTACTTGTCACCTTCTTCAAATTTTTATAATGCCATTCATGAGTTTGAAATCTTCAGTGTATGGGCAGTGTTATGGATTGAATCTTTGTATTTCCTTGAAATCCATATGTTGATATTCTGACTGCCAGTGTGATGGTATTAGAAGGTGTGGCTTTGGGGAGGTAATTTGGTTAAATGACCTCATGAGAATGAAGCCCTGTGATGAGATGAATGCCTTCTTAAGGGAGGAAGAGACACCAGAGCTTGTTCTTTCTGCCATGTGAGGACAGGAAAGTCAGGAAGTGGGCCCTTACCAAGACTGAATCTGTCATTTCCTTAACCTTGGATTTCTCGGTCTGCAGAACTGTGAAAAATAAATTGTTGCTTAAGCCACCCAGTCTATGGTGTTTTGTTATAGTCACCCAAGATCACTAAAACATACAGCATTTACCTTTTGGAGTAATGGTCCAGCAATATCACAAACTATATAAATTTTCTGGATAAGTCTGTCCCTAAGAATGTCAGCCATCCTGTTTCCACATATGAAGTGTATTTTACTATTCCTTAAAATTAGTTATCATGTATGTTTGTGACATAGGATATCTAAGCTAGAGATACTAATCATCCTAATATCCAAAAAGTATTCAAGAATTTGTGACCACATAAGAGGTCACAAATACATTACAAAGGGCAGCTTTCATAATATGCTTGGGCATGAGCCCACACTGAGAATTCTAGGAATTGTAAGAACGGAAGCTATTATGACTTGTCTGAAATAGTGAAGATGTTGTTCCCACCCAAATCTGCTGGTTCACTATTGTTTTATAGCTATGGAACATCCAGCAAGTACAGCATACAATAGGTCCTCATTAAAATCAATGAACATTTAAATTCATCTTTTAGTTTCACCAAAATATATTTGATAGAAAAGGACACACTTTAACACAACAATAACTCTATTTTCATGGGGCATAAAGCATATGTGCTCAAGACAATAGGGGAAAACCAGACAATGAACAAAAGTAGAAACTAGTGGTACAGAAGTTTACCCTATGACATACTGCAGTTACTCAGAAAAAAATATGTGACTGTTTGTGTGTATGTATCAGAAATTTCTCTAGATCCTGAAAACAATTACACACACACACACGTGTAATTTTGGCCAGGCGCGATGGCTCACACCTGTAATCCTGGCACTGGTGTGGAGGTTGCAGTGAGCAGAAACAGTGCCACTGGACTGGAGTGACATAGTGAGACTCCAACTAATATATATATACACACACATACACACACATATATACACATATCCATATATAAAACTAAAATATATTATATATAATTTTTAATTTTTTTTCACCATCTTGACCAGGGTGGTCTCGAACTCCTGATCTTCTGATCTACCCCCCCCCCTCGGCCTCCCAAAGTACTGGGATTAGAGGAGTGAGCCACAACGCCTGGCTAAAATTACATATTTTTAAGACAGTGTCCAGGAAATTATCCATTTCTTCTAGGTTTTCTAGTTTATTTGCGTAGAGGTGTTTATAGTATTCTCTGATGGTAGTTTGTATTTCTGTGGGGTCGATGGTGATATCCCCTTTATCAGTTTTTATTGCGTCTATTTGATTCTTCTCTCTTTTCTTCTTTATTAGTCTTGCTAGCGGTCTGTCAATTTTGTTGATCTTTTCAAAAAACCAATTCCTGGATTCATTGATTTTTTGGAGGGTTTTTGTGTCTCTATCTCCCTTCAGTTCTGCTCTGATCTTAGTTATTTCTTGCCTTCTGCTAGCTTTGGAATGTGTTTGCTCTTGCTTCTCTAGTTCTTTTAATTGTGATGTTAGAGTGTCAGTTTTAGATCTTTCCAGCTTTCTCTTGTGGGCATTTAGTGCTATAAATTTCCCTCTACACACTGCTTTAAATGTGTCCCAGAGATTCTGGTATGTTGTATCTTTGTTCTCATTGGTTTCAAAGAACATCTTTATTTCTGCCTTCATTTCGTTATGTACCCAGTAGTCATTCAGGAGCAGGTTGTTCAGTTTTCATGTAGTTGAGCGGTTTTGATTGAGTTTCTTAGTCCTGAGTTCTAGTTTGATTGCACTGTGGTCTGAGAGACAGTTTGTTATAATTTCTGTTCTTGTACATTTGCTGAGGAGTGCTTTACTTCCAATTATGTGCAAAAATCACAAGCATTCTTATACACCAGTAACAGACAAACAGAGAGCCAAATCATGAATGAACTTCCATTCACAATTGTTTCAAAGAGAATAAAATACCTAGGAATCCAACTTACAAGGGATGTAAAGGACCTCTTCAAGGACAACTACAAACCACTGCTCAGTGAAATAAAAGAAGACACAAACAAATGGAAGAACATACCATGCTCATGGATAGGAAGAATCAATACTGGAAAATGGCCATACTGCCCAAAGTAATTTATAGATTCAATGCCATCCCCATCAAGCTACCAATGAGTTTCTTCACAGAATTGGAAAAAACTGCTTTAAAGTTCATATGGAACCAAAAAAGAGCCCGCATTGCCAAGACAATCCTAAGTCAAAAGAACAAAGCTGGAGGCATCACGCTACCTGACTTCAAACTATACTACAAGGCTACAGTAACCAAAACAGCATGGTACTGGTACCAAAGCAGAGATATAGACCAATGGAACAGAACAGAGTCCTCAGAAATAATATCACATATCTACAGCCATCTGATCTTTGGCAAACCTGAGAAAAACAAGAAATGGGGAAAGTATTCCCTATTTAATAAATGGTGCTGGGAAAATTGGCTAGCCATAAGTAGAAAGCTGAAACTGGATCCTTTCCTTACTCCTCATATGAAAATTAATTCAAGATGGATTGGAGACTTAAATGTTAGACCTAATACCATAAAAACTCTAGAAGAAAACCTAGGTAATACCATTCAGGACATAGGCATGGGCAAGGACTTCATGTCTAAAACACCAAAAGCAATGGCAGCAAAAGCCAAAATTGACAAATGGGATCTAATTAAACTAAAGAGTTTCTGCACAGCAAAAGAAACTACCATCAGAGTGAACAAGCAACCTACAGAATGGGAGAAAATTTTTGCAATCTACTCATCTGACAAAGGGCTCATACCCAGAACCTACAAAGAACTCAAGCAAATTTACAAGAAAAAACAAACAACCCCATCAAAAAGTGGGCAAAGGATATGAACAGACATTTCTCAAAAGAAGACATGCATACAGCCAACAGACACATGAAAAAAACGCTCATCATCACTGGCCATCAGAGAAATGCAAATCAAAACCACAATGAGATATCCTCTCACACCAGTTAGAATGGCAATCATTAAAATGTCAGGAAACAACAGGTGCTGGAGAAGATGTGGAGAAATAGGAACACTTTTACATTGTTGGTGGGATTGTAAACTAGTTCAACCATTATGGAAAACAGTATGGCGATTCCTCAAGGATCTAGAACTAGATGTACCATATGACCCAGCCATCCCATTACTGGGGATATACCCTAAGGATTATAAATCATGCTGCTATAAAGACATATGCACACGTATGTTCATTATGGCACTATTCACAATACCAAAGACTTGGAATCCACCCAAATGTCCATCAGTGACAGACTGGATTAAGAAAATGTGGCACATATATACCATGGAATACTATGCAGCCACAAAAAAGTATGATTTTGTGTCCTTTGTAGGGACATGGATGCAGCTGAAAACCATCATTCTTAGCAAACTATCGCAAGAACAGAAAACCAAATACCACATATTCTCACTCATAGGTGGGAACTGAACAATGAGATCACTTGGACTCGGGAAGGGGAACATCACACACCGGGGCCTATTATGGGGAGTGGGGAGGGGGGAAGGATTGCATTGGGAGTTATACCTGATGTAAATGACAAGTTGATGGGTGCTGACGAGTTGATGGGTGCAACACACCAACATGGCACAAGTATACATATGTAACAAACCTGCATGTTATGCACATGTACTCTAGAACTTAAAGTATAATTATTAAAAAATATAAAAAAATTTAAAAAGACAGTGTTCTACTCTGTCACTCAGTTTGGAGGGAATGACAGCTCATTGCAGCCTCAACTTTCCAGGCTCAAGCAATCCTCTTGCCTCAGCCTCCTGGGTAGCTGAGACTACAGGCATGTGCCACCATGCCTGGCTAATTTTTATTGTTTTTGTAGAGACAAGGTCATACTATGTTGCCCAGGCAGGCCTCAAACTCCTGGGCTCTAGCAGTCCTCCTGACTCATCCTCCCAAAATTCTGGGAATATTTATATGTGAGCCATCATGCTTCGTTATATTTGATTTTTAAGTAGAGATGGTGATGGTTAATTTTGTGTGTCAATTTGACTAGGCTGAGGGATGCCCAGGTGGCTGGTAAAACATTATTTCTGTCTATGTATATATGGAGTTTCTGGATAGATTAACATATGAATCAGTAGACCGAGTAAAGACGATCTGCCCTCACAATGTGGGCAGGCTTCATCCAATTCATTGACAATGCAAATAGAACAAAAATGCAGGGGGAAAAAAATTATCTGTCTCTTCTTGAGCTGGAAAACCCATCTTATTCTGCCCATAATAAACGGAGTGTTATCTGACTCACCACACCATAAAGTTGTGCGTGCACTGCATCGTCAAATGGCAATGGTACATCTGTGATTGAGCCTGAGGAGGCCCTGAATGCACAAGTAAATACACGAAGAAGTGGTCCAAACAGCCATAGTCCCCACTCCTGTCACAATGCCTTCTTTTTCCCAGCCTGCACCTCTAGCCTCATGGAGAGTGTTCTGTGAAAGTTGACACAGAAAAAGAACTTGGGCCTGGTTTCCAGAGGGTTCTGCACAATATGCAGGCACAACCTGAAAGTGGACAGCTGCAATACTACAAGCCCTCTCTAGGACATATCTGAATGACAGTTGTAACAGGAAATCCTCTCAATGGGCAGAACTTCAGGCAGTGCACCTGTTTTGAATTTGCTTGGAAGGAAAAATGGCCAGATGTGTGATTACACAGCAATTCATGGGCTGTAGCCAATGATTTGGCAGGATATTCTGGGACTTGGAAGGAACATGACTGGAAAATTGGTGACAAAGAAATTTGGGGAAGAAGTATGTGGACTGACCTCTCAGAATGAAAAATAATATTATTTAGGTCCCTTGTGAATACTTATCAAAGGGTGACCTAGGTAGAGGAGAACTTTAATAATGAAGTGGATAGTATGACCTATTATGTAGATACCAGTCAGCATCTTTCCCCAGGCACCCCTGTCTCATCACCCAATAGGTTTATGAACAAAGTGCCCGTGGAGTCAGGGATGGAAGTTATGCATGGTATCAGCAACATAGACTTCCATTCATCAAGGCCAACCGTGCTATGACCACTGTTGTATTCCCAATCTGCCAGTAGCAGAGACCCACACTGAGCCCCTCATGTGGCACCATTCCCCAGGGTGATCATCCAGCTACCTGGTGGCAAGTTGATTACATCGGACTGTTTCCATCATGGAAGGGGCAGTGTTTTATCTTTATTGCAATAGACACTTATTCTGGATACAGGTTTTCCTTTACTGTGTACAATGCTTCTGCCAAAACTGCCATCTATGCACTTACAGAATTCCTTGATTGCTGTTATGATATTCTACACAGCATTGTTTCTGATCAAGGAACCACTTTGACAGACAAATAAATGCAGTCATGGGCCTATGCTCATGGAACGCACTGGTACAACTAAGTTTCCCATCAACCTGAGGCAGCTGCCTTGACAGAGTGAAATGACCTTTTTAAGACTCAAGTTCCAATTACAGCAAGGTAATAATACCTTGTGGGGTTGGGTCAGGGTCCTACAGGAGACTGTATAGGCTCTGAATCAGCATCCACTATGTGGTTCTGTTTCTCTGATAGCCAGCATTTATGGGTCCAGGAACCAAGCAAAAAGAAATGGGAGTGGTACTGCTCACCATTAACCTCTAGTGACTCACTATCTACATTTGTGCTTCCTGTTTCTATAACTTTGTACTATGTTGGCCTAGAGGTCTCAGCTCCAGCAAGAGCAGTGCTTCCACCAAGAGACATAATGATAATTCCACTGAACTGGGAGTCAAGGCTGCCAGATACCTTGGACTTCTCATGTCTCTGAACCAACAGACAAAGAAGGGAGTTATTGTGCTTGCTAGGGCGATTAATCCTTATTACCAAAGTGAAATTGGACTAATATTCCTCAATGTAGATACGGACGAACATGTCTGGAATACAGAAGATATCTTAGGACAGCTTTTAGTAATATCATGCCCTGGGATTAAGGTGATTGAAAACTACAACAATCCAAACTAAGCCCAAATACCAACAGCCCAAGCTATTCAGATATGAAGTTTTGCGTCACCCTACCAAATAAAGAACCATGACCAGCTGAAGTGATTGCTGAAGGCAAAGGGAATATAAAATGGGTAGTAGAAGAAGGTAGTTACAAATACCAGGTATAAGCGAATGACTTGCTAAAGTAATGAGAACTGCCAGTATCATGAACATTTCCTTATTTTGTTATAAATATGTTGGTAAGCATATATATATACATGCATATATATATGCACATATATATACACACACACATATATATATAGCAAATCTATTGTTTTTCCCCTCTCCTATTATGAAATATGTTATTGACTTCATATCAATACATACAGTCCCAAGCTTATGATGGTTCAACTTATGATTTTTCAAATGTACAATGGTATGAAAGTGATATGCGTTCAATATGTTCCTCAAGTTATGATGGAGTTATGTCTGATAAACCCATTGTAAGTTGAAAATACTGTTAATTCTTTGACTTAATAATATTTATAACTTATGATGAGTTTATAGAGATACAAGACCACTAGTTGAAGAGCATCTCTATTTAGTTATTGTGAATTTTACATCCTAGTTTCTAAGTTATGAGATATCAAGAGTAAAAATTACTCTAGGATTTTACCTCCACTTCTGAGGAAAGAATTAGTTCCGTTTTGGTTGCAGGCAGGATAGTTGTATAATGTTAAGTAGAATTATGACCTTGTTATTGTCTTTATTTGGTTATTAAGTATGGTTCAAGGAAATACCTATGGGTACTCAGTGATGGACTTGAGATGGTTAATTTTATATGTCAACCTGACTGGGCCAAGCAATGCCCAGATAGCTAATAAAACATTACTTGTAGGTGTGTCTGTGAGAATGTTTCTGGAAGAGATTAATATAGGAATCAGTAGGTGGGGTAAAGATCTGCCCTCACCAATGTGAGTGGGCATCTTGCAATCAGTTGAGGGTCTGAAAAGAACAAAAAAGGCAGAAGAAGGGCAAATTCTATCATTTATCCTGGTATTAGACATCAGAGCTCATGGTTCTTGGGCCTTCAGACTCAAGCTTGGAATGACAACATTGCCTCATCTGGTTCTCAAGCCTTCAAACTTTGAATTTCACCACCAGCTTTCTTGGATTAACAGTTTGTAGATGGTAAACTGGTGGGAATTCTCTACCTCCATACTCAGATCACAAATTTTCATAATCTTTCTCTCTCTCCCCTTACCTCTTACTTATATATACACATGTATATGTGTATATATATCATATATATGTGTATATATATACACGTATATGTGTGTATATTTTATATATACTATATATATATATTATATATATAACCACTTTACTAAAAGGTAAGTATAGTAACTACTCAACTACAAAGTACAGCTGCTACTTACTACTTAACTACAGGTGTACCTTACAGATTTTAATCTAGAAATAGATGGGTATTTCACAACTCTGAGGTTAGATCTCCAGGTTTCTGACCACCTCCTGGTGATGAGTCTTCTCTTACCTTCATAGTATGTCCTTTATATTCATATCTGAGTGTTTCCGTCTTCCAACATTTTCAAATCTACTTATGCTTTTCCCACTACTGCTTCTCATGGGTCTCCTGAAAACTCTGTTCCATTAAAACCAGAAGTTATACCAAATATTTCGTTTATTGAATCACTACAATCATAACTGACTTTTGCCTTAGTTAACATTGGAATTTCAAGGAGGGGGTACCTCAGATGCATAAAAATAATACCTCCTCTGTGACTCTATAACTCTTTAAATTGGAAGTTGCCAAATGTCCCTAAGACCCTCAAGGAAATCAACATTAGATGCTTCTACACATGGATACCCAACCCCATCTCTGCTTTTATACCAATACTGTTCCCCCCAGTATCAAAACATGTCTTTTAATGCAACTACAATTCTATTTATCTGCATTTGTTATCATCATCAAATGCAATATGCATTCATTGAGGAGTACAGCATATGGAGGAGTTTCCATGTAGAAGCAACTGGTGGAAACGCCCAGTACGCAACATTTTTGTGTTCTACGTTTTTATAAAAATAGCACTGCCTTACAGATCTATGAAGTACTCAAATATAATTACAGTTTATTCCATTCTTGTTGTCAAACCCTGATCCTTACCAGGGCTCAGGGCACCACTATCTACGGTTAGTTATTGCATTGTAGAACTAGAATGGAAATACAGATTTGCTCTACCATATCAAGCTAGCAGGCTCAAACTTCAGACATGAAATCTCATAAAGGATCTCCCATCTTATTTCTTCAGTCCATAATATGTGTAATGTTAAATGATGACTCTCAATGTAAACTCTTCAAATTTCTGCCATTCTGTGATCTCTCCTAATATATTATTCTTTATTCTCCATCAGTCCTGTGGACTGTGCTCTGTTCCAACCAAGTGAATCTAGCCCATGGCCTGCAATTTCCAATAATTTTCCCATTTATACATATATCTATTATTCTATATCATCTACAGAATAACTATTTTTTAGCCATCTATTTTTTGAAAGACAGAATACTCCTTTAAGACATATTTGGGTCTGCAGCATTTAGCAAAGCCTCTGACTGATACTTGATACTCAATGCCTGTTGAATAACTTATTTAATAAATCACATTTATGACCTCAGCACACTGAGGTTTGCTGATATAAATAGAAATCTTGCAATAACACACAACACTGGGTTCATCAGTTTCATTTGTGTTAATTAAACATAGCTAATCAACTAATATTTATTAACATCAAGGCAATTTTCATTGCCAGATCAGTGAACAGTTTGTAAAGACAAAAAAATCACAAGGCTTCACCACAGAATCTGTGGGGGAAAGAGGAATCAAACTTTTAATAAATATGTTTTACCCACACACCAAATACACTATTATTCTTTTAACAGAGAGCTAGAACCATACTGTGTAGTAAGTAAATAAACTGTTTTCATCCCCAGTTGGCCTTTTGTGTCTCTAAACAGTTATTTGGTTAGTGATACCAAGAGAATGCTTTGTAAAAACACATACATGAAAATGAGGCAAATAGTAAGAAGTAAGACTGCAAAGGAAATATAAGAGCAAAAACTTTCAAAATAATGTTCTTTGTCATACATCTCTACATGGCAAAGAATTAAGTTTACTGCAGTCAAATTCTCTTCCACTCAATGACAAAATTATGTAACATAGGATATACAAGTGAATCTTACCCAACAATAGGACAATGGATAGGGCAATGACAGGATTGTAACGGGGAGATATTCACTATAACTCAGAAATCACCAACTCATCCAGCAGCAGAATGTTAATTCTTAGACTTAGTGAAGTTTTAAGACAAAACATACAGTTCCTCTCTGAATGTTTGTTCCATTTATTTCCCACATTTAATATCACTTCTACTCTAGCCCCAGTGGTATCATACAAGCTTATGAAATATATTAAATTCAACTTGTTCAATTGTAGACTTGTAAACACTGAAATAATTTCCACATATTCTATATAAGCTAGTTCTACACATAAATGATAACTGTCTCTAAAGAAATAATGAATAATGAAATATATTTATTATATTTATGTCTCTGACAATATATATTTTATTTTAAAAATCAATTTGACAACTTAATTTTTATCTTTGTATTCATGCATCATCATTTCTTAATATGGAATAAATGTGAACTGATATAGTAAATGAATCAAATGCAATAATCAAATGGGAACTGAAGTTTTAACTCTAAATAATACTAAAATGGTTGTGGTATACTTTTACAACTCATTTCAAGCAATGCTCTTGCTTTACTGGGCAAACTTACCCTTTATCAACCACTTTGTTTAACCATTGCAATTTATGTACAGTCTTATTACTCTTAACATAGCATTTTTATTATTTTTAAATTTTCTACCCAGACAGAATGTAACTTCAGTGAAGAGAGAAACTGTGCTACATTATTTCTTTCAACCCCCAGCATTAATAGCCATGCTCAACACATGCTAAGTGCTTAATAAATATATGGTGTTTATTAAATTAAACTACTTCTAATATGTGTCCCATTGTGAAATAATGTGGAGAGGTGACAAAATATTCCAAGAAATGTAACAACTTTTACATAAGATACTGAGACCAATAGTATAATAAAAGAGAGGCGGCTCACACTGCTGAAAACTTTTGGTGATTTACAGTGTTTGGGGATGCACCCATATGCACAGCAATAATTACCCACCTCATTTTTTAAAATGTATTCAAAATTAAATCAAATCCATAAATATTTATAGCTCTTTATCTAAGATAAAGACACTAAATTAGACATTGCTTCAACTTTTATTGCCGGTACTATTGAATCAAGGCATTGAATGCTACACATATCAAAAAGAATTTTGTTGTCATTATACAAGGTAAGACTTGAATATTTCACCAAAAATTTCAGGATTAAAAAATGTCCCCGGTGCATGAAAATTCATTTTATGAAATTATTCTTAACAGGGTACAAAGTAAAGGGGATCTGTTAACTTCCTAAATCTGTATAAGAAAATGAGAATACTACCTTTCAAATCAAACACATAATACAAGAGAATTTTCACATAAGTGAAACTAGGCCATTCTGTTTAATTCAGACAATCTAACTTCTATTTCTAGATAAAGAGCATGTCAAATTATTGGCTCCAGAGTGAAACTGGGTTCAGATGTACATGTTAAATTTGTTAAGCATAATGAATTTCCAAACTTGTTTATGGTTATGAACGTAACCTATTTGTTTAAGAAAATAAGATTTCTTTTTATATTCCTCTTAGTCACATTTTTCTCTTAAAGTTCAATCAATAAGGAAAACTTTATAACATATAAAGTGATCTAAAATTGTTGGTATGCTACAGAAATTCTTAGGAAGCTGTTCTGCAGAAAATATGTATTTTATCTTTAATGTCACTTTACCTAAATAATGAGAAGCCATTATAGAGCCACAGTTTTATAAATGCTTGTAAAGAGTGGCTTTATAGTTTCCTTATTTAAAACAAAACAAACAAACAAAAAAACAAAACCCTAAATCAAGCCGTGATTATTTTGCAACAATTCATTGTTCTATCGTTGGATAAGGTTTACTTGTATATCTAATTAGACTAATGTTCATACTGTATCATTTATTGGTTAGAATTTTTTATTGTTTTATCTTTGTTCAGAAAACACAATTTTCTTAGGTCCCCTTACAAAAAAAATTCTTACAATAGTAATAGTAAAGCAATTATATAATTTTACCACGTGGTTGGCACCATTCCAAACACTTTACAAATGTTAACATTAATTTAATCTGCATAACCCTATCAGCAGACACTATCATGGTTTTATCTTACAGATAAGCAAGGAGATACACAAGGAGATAAAGTAAGTTATACAGGATCACACCATTATTAAATGCTTCTGAATCCCTCTTCTATGTATTGGGAAACACTGCCTCTCAGTCCCACTCTAACCGATTATTGTACATTTGTTGTGGCTATTTAGCTTTTTAGGAAACAAGTTGCATTGCTACTATCAAAATTACAAAAAAGTTGGATACTTTCCAAAATGTCTAAACCCAAGTAAAACACCTGATATATGATAAAGGTTTGAGGAAAAAGTAAAAAAAAAAAAACAATCAAAGACTATGATTGTATAAGTTTGTTGATTATTAACGGCATTTACTAATTCGGGAGTGATAACAATGATAAATGAAAACATAAATAGAATATGAAATAGTTTCACTAAATGGGTGCAATTTTAAAATTCCCTCAAGGATACTTATGCTGATGAAGATACTGAATAGACACCATGAAAATAGTGTTTGCCTCAATAACCTGTTTTACATTTGTTTACATTTTAATAGTCATAATAAAAAATCAAAAGGATTCAACTGTTAACCCCAGCAGTCACTATAGATAAACATTAATTCAGGATGGGTTATAAATCTACATTTATTTTTTTTATTTTTTATTTTTTTGAGACGGAGTCTCGCTCTGTCGCCCAGGCTGGAGTGCAGTGGCCGGATCTCAGCTCACTGCAAGCTCCGCCTCCCGGGTTCACGCCATTCTCCTGCCTCAGCCTCCCGAGTAGCTGGGACTACAGGCGCCCGCCACCTCGCCCGGCTAGTTTTTTGTATTTCTTAGTAGAGACGGGGTTTCACCGTGTTAGCCAGGATGGTCTCGATCTCCTGACCTCGTGATCCACCCGTCTCGGCCTCCCAAAGTGCTGGGATTACAGGCTTGAGCCACCGCGCCCGGCCATAAATCTACATTTAAAAGCTAAGGCTATAAAAGCTAAAACTATAGCATTTCTAGATGAAAACATAAATCTTCATGATTTCAGAGTGAACAAGTTTTTTTAGTCAAGATTTAAGTGTTAAGAACAATACAAGAAAAATATTAATAGGTTAAAATTTAACAGTATTAGAAACTACTGCTCAGTAGAGACAGGTTAAGAATGTAATATATTTGACAACACACAAACTGAACAAAGAAATTATATCTAGAATATAGTTTTGAAAATACCCACAAATTATTATGAGAGAGAAAATAACTCAGTTTTGAGTTGATGGGTGCAGCATACCAACATGGCACATGTATACATATGTAACAAACCTGCACGTTGTGCACATGTACCCTAGAACTTAAAGTATAATAATAATAATAATAAATTGGGCTAAAGACTTTAACAGGCACTTTATAAAAGAAGATAGCTGAGCGGCATATAATAAGAAAATACCTCCAGGTCACATTATTAATTATAGGTGAACTGTAAGTTAAAACTTCAATGAGATAGCCCACCCATCCAAATGTTCCATTACAAAGACAAAACAAGTGATGCCAAGAGTGTAGTACAATGGGAACTCTCATACAAAACCGGTAGGAGTTTAAAACAGTGCAATCACGATGGAAAGTTCTTTTTCAGTTGTTATCCTATGACCCACCAATTCTACTCCTAGGACATTTGACTGCAAGAAAAGTGAATGTGTTTTTCATACAAGAGGACTTCTCTGAAGATATTTGCGGCAGCTTATTCATAAGAGCCCAAGATAAAAAATCCCATCAATGTTCATCAACAGGAGACAGGAAAAACAACCTGTGATCTAATTCTTACAGGGATATACTTTGATGAAAAAATACTATCAATACTTTTGAAAACATGGATAAGTCTCAAAAGCTTGAGGGAAGAAAGAAGTCAGATGCAAAAGAGTACATGTCAAGTTAAGGAGCAGTCTGTGGTGATAAAAATCACAGTGGTCGCTCATGGAGGTAGCGGGTAGGGAGATGGGGGCTTGTCTGGATAGGAGCATGAAGAAACTTTGTGGAGTAATAGAAATCTATATCCTGATCTGGATATTACTTACTCAGGTACATAGATGTATCACAGTTAATAGGACTATATATTTAATGCTTATGCTCAATATGTAAAGTATATATGAATAAAGTACTGTTAAGAAAAATTGAGAGACAAATCAGTTCTCCCTACAACATAATTGTATTAAAAATGAAACCAAAACAAAGTCAATTAAATTTGGCCATCTTTCATTTCTTGAATACAACTACAAATAAATAGGTAATATAGGGAGAAAAGGGGAACATGTTAAACACCATTGTAGTGATGTAATCAAACTGAAACATACTGTAGAAAACTACAAAAAACAAAACAAAACAAAACAGAAAACTATTCAGTTTCAGTAATAAATACATTCCAAGGAAAAAGAAAAGACACACATGGAATTAAGCCTATCAACTTGTAACAATATGAAAATTTTATTTGGATCCTTTTAAAACAAATGCTTCAAATTTAATACATATTTTACAAAATATAGAACTTACAGGAAGATTGAAAGTTTAAATACTAATGGAATATTTGAATATACTAGAATATTTTTGTTTTTTTAAGTTTGAGATATAATTGCAATTATGTTTATGTTAGAAGCTAGATCTAAAATATTTATAAAAATATGTGTTAAAAAAATTCCTTAATAAAAGTGAGGTTTCCATCAAAATGTTTGGATGACAATTGTTCTATAATGAGAAAAGAAGTAGAGATAAAGGGAAATTATGTAACATATCTATTGCACATAAATCAAATATTTTACTATGTAAAATTTGATGTAGTGTTTTGACTTATATGAATATAAACATTTATTTGTCTTCTAATAAATTTGAGAAAGGTTATTTGAACTATAGAAATCCTATATTAAGGATGATCTTGCAAAAAGAGTAAACATTTTTTTCCAGTATCCGTAAGTATTTGACGTATTCTTAATTTAAAAAATCAATTCTAAAATGACAAACAGGAAATAAAACCTTTTACAGATGTTGAAGGCTTGTGGTAATTTGCTCATATGACAAGGAACACAAGTCTAGCTACTCACCAAACAAAAAGCTGAACGATTAACATAAAAATGTATGACATCTATAAAAGTTAATAGCCATAACATCAAAAGCTGGCAAATATAAGAGCTGAATAAAAATGAGAGTTTCTGCCTGACAACTATTTATTTCACAATGCAGAAACAATTTATTGAGAGGCTTTGAGGTTTTGTCCCAAATTCTTCATCTTATTTTAGTGAGACTTAATTTATTACTTTGGAGAAGCATACTGATCTCAAATATGAAAATTAATTGAAATACATTATACATAAAGCTATACATAAAATACATTTTATTTACTTACATGTTGTATCCATTTAATAATATATATTTTATTTCCTTAATTTTATGTTGTATCCATTTACATCATGGCTACAATTCTTATAGAATGTTAAATCCCTTTCTTCAATGAAAAAGGCGCTAGAAAGTATCAAGCGTTGTTGCAGGTTATTCTGCCAACGCTACCCTTTTTTATAAGCAACAAAATCTATTATTTTTTAATCATGTCATTCAAGATCTAGTTCTAGATTTTTGTCTCTCAGGATAACTAATCTCTACTTGCAATGTAAACATAATCTTAATAAAGCATTCATAAGACAATGAGTTAAATAAATGTATGTATAGTAGTTTACTAATATAGATATTCTAATGTGATCCTTGAGAAAATTACTCTTTGCATTTGAAAAAGACAATTCTCATTAGATTGAATTTCTCATCAGATGAAGAGCTCAAATTTGCTCATTTTTCACCAAATGTAAAATATCTTCTGAAATCAAGGCATGTATGACAGTTAAACAATCTATTTTTTTTTTTTTTTTAATTTGGGCCAGGTACAGTGGCCCATACCAGTAATTTCTAGCACTTTGGGAAGCCAAGGTACGAGGATCATTGAGGCCAGGGGTTTGAGACCAACCTGGGCAACATAAGGAGACCCAGTCTCTAGAAATTTTTTATTTAATTAGCTGGTTAACTGTATTCTTAGATATTTCATTTTTTTGTGGCTATTGTAAACAAGACCATGTTCTTGATTTTACTCTCAGCCTAAATGTTATTGGTATATAAAAATGCTACTGATTTTTCATATATTTATTTTATATTCTGAAACCTTTCAGAAGTTGTTTATAAGTTCTAGCAGCCTTTTGGCAGAGTCTTTGGGTGTTTTCTAACTATGGAATCATAGAGAAGAGAGATTGTTTGACTTATTATTTTTCTGTTTGGATCCCTTTATTTCCTTCTCTTGCCTGATTGCTCTGGCTAAGACTTCCAGTACTATGTTGAAAGATCTCTCTACAATAAGAACTACAAAACACTGGAGAAAGAAATCAGAGATAACAAAAAAACACAGAAAAACATTCCATGTTCATGGATTAGAAGAATCAATATCATTAAAATGGCCATAGTGCCCAAAGTAATGTACATATTCAATGTTATACCTATCAAACTACCAATGTCATTCTTCACAGAATTAAAAAAATAAAATAAAACTATCCTAAAATTCACATGGAACCAAAAAAAGAGCACAAATAACCAATACAATCCCAAGCAAGAAGAATAAAGCTAGACGCATCACATTACTCAACATCACACTATATGCTATAAGGTTACAGTAACCAAATAGCATGGTATTGGTCCAAAAACAAACAGATGAATAGATCAGAATAAGAAACTCAGGAATAAAGCCACACACCCTATAACCATCTGATTTTCAACAAGGCTGAGATAAACAAGCATGCAGAAGAATGAAAGTGGACCCTTAAATTTTACCATATACAAAAATTAACTAAATGTAGATTAAAGATTTAAGTGGAAGACCTCACACTATAAAAACCCTAGAAGAAAACCTAGGAAAAATCCTTATCAACATTGGCCTTGAAAAAGAATTTTTGGCCAAATCCCCAAAAGCAATCACAACAAAAACAAAAATTGACAAATGGGACCTAGTTAAACTAAAGAGCTTCTGAATTAAAGGAAAAAAACAAACAAACAAACAAACAAAAACTATAAACAGAGTTAACAGACAACCTACAGAACAAGAGAACATGTTTGCAAACTATGCATCTGAAAAAGGTCTGATATCCAGAATCAATAAATAAGTCAACATGCAAAACACAGATAACTCCATTAAAAATGGGAAAAGGACATAAACACTTTTCAAAAGAAGACATACAAGTAGCCCACAAATATATGAAAAAATGCTTATCTTCATGAATTAGAGAAATGCAAATCAAAACCACAATGAGATACCATCTCACACCAGTCAGAATGGCTATTACTAAGTAAAATGTAACAGATGTTGATGAGGGTATGGAGAAAACTGAATGCTTATACACTGTTGGTGGGAATGTATATTAGTTCAGACACTGTAGATAGCAAGTTGGAGAGTTCTCAAAGAACTTAAACAGAGCTACCATTCTACCTAGCATTCCCATTACTAGGCATATACTCAAAGGAAAACAGATCCTTATACAAAAAGACACATGCACCCAAATGTTCATTGTCATAGCAATGAATATGAAACATTACAAGAGCAAAGATATGAAATCAACCTAGGTGCCCGTCAATGGTAGATTGGATAAAGAAAATGTGGTCCATATACAACATCTAATACTACATAGTCATAAAAGAATGAAATAACGTCATTTGTGGCAAACTAGATGGAACTGGGGTTTGTCATTCCAAAGTAAATTAATGAAGGAACAGAAAACCAAATACTGCATGTTCTCATTTATAAGTGGAAGGAAAACACTGAACATACATAGACCTAAGAATAGGAATAGACACTGAAGACTACTGGAGGAGGACGGGGAGGGGCGTGCATTGTAAAGCTACCTATTGGGTACTACACTCACTACCGGGGTGCAATATACCCATGTAAACTTGCACATGTACACCCTGTATTGAACATAAAAGTTGACATTTTTTTAAAAAGAAAAAAAAACTATTCTTTTAGGATGTTTCAAACATATATAATTATTAACTATGCTACATCGTCATGTTGTGCATTTTATTTCCAGAACTTACTCATTTTATACCTGCAAATTTTGTACCCTTTGATCAATATCTCCCCCTTCTCATCACCCACCTCCTGAATTCTGACGATTTCTTTTTCACAATTTTTATATTTAAATATATAAAGTCTATTTCTCAAGAAAAAAGGTTATTAGCCAGGCACGGTGGCATGTATGTGCCCATAGTCCCAGAGACATAGAGGATTGCTTGAGCCCAGGATTTCCAGGCTTCAGTGAGCCATGACTGAGCCATTGAAAAAGTGAAAGATCCTGTCCTTAAAAAAAAAAAAATAAAGTAACAAAAAGGAGCAATGTTCCTTTTAATATGAAATGTTCATAATATATAATATTATATATTTAGGACGTCTATATGTTTAGTAAAAAATAAAATGTCATTAAAATTGAGAGGTTCAGGTACATATCCTCCATACCAGGCGGCACTGGCTTCACATCTCTTGATCCACCAAACAAACTTCTGGGAATAAATGTGTCACAGAAAAAAAAAAAAGAGCACAAAATTAGATCAGGTAACACATTTCCAGCTATGAAATATTTGATAAGGTTTTTCTTTCCTTCCTCTCTTGTCATCCTCACTCTTTCTTCCTTCTTTTCTTCCTCTTCCTTCCTGCCTTTCTTCCTATCACTAGATGCATATACACCTTATATGAAAACAGATAACTTAATAGCATTTATAACATTCTAATTTAAGAATATTTATTAAAGTTATTCACAAATATAAAGTGTATCATTTAATATGTAAATATTTAAGGAAAATATTGGAAGAATATACTTTGATATTTTATTTTATATGAGAATTACAAGTTTAAGTGCTTGCAATAACCTGGTAGAGGTCATATTGTCTAAACCCTCATTTTATATACATTACGGGACTTAGATTCAAAAAGTGCTAGGACGGAAAAATTCTTAAATCTTTTTATTCTCAAAAGAGTACTTGTTGCGTTTCATTCTTACTTCTTCCATATTTTATTTTCAGTTGTCTTTTTTATCCCTAGCTGCCAAACTTAATTACCTAATTAATTAACAGAATTTATTTTCTTCCATTCTGTAATCTAAGCAGAGATCCTTTCTCTTTAGTCATATCCTGGGCTTTGGCTGTTAATTGTTTCCAAACTAGATCTATAGTGTTATATTTCTGTTTGACCTATGATTTTATGTTAATTTTTCATGCGTTCTAACATTATCATTTAATAGTTTGCTCAGTGGAACATTTCTTTGGTAGAATATTGATAATCTAAAAATGATTCAATTAAAAATAGTAGCCTTATGTTTGAAGTAAATGTATAAGGTTCTTTAAAACAGGAATTCTTAGAGCTTTTTATATTAAATCTCTATGAAGGTGGCATACCACATGTGACTCTTTCTTTTCTATCATGTATCTCTCTCAACCAACTCCTTTAGCTTTTAAATAAATGTGATATACTGTTCTGATAGCTCATTTTGTGTTAACACGGTATTAAAAGAAAAACAATATTCTAAAAGTAGCTACTTTTATTTGAGGATTACACACATTATGCACTTAAATATATGTGTTTTATATTACATATGCTGTTGCCAGATACTTTGCAAAATGTCTAAGTGTTTTATGCCATGTCAGCAGAAGTGTCTGTTAGAAATCATAAGATTCAAGAAGGCCTCAATTTTATATAATACATATATGAACATGGCTTTAATAGTTAAATGCCAGATATTTATATAATTATTATTGCAAAAACTATTATCAGATACTGTTCCAAGTGCTTTATATATGTAATCTCATTTTATTTCATATTTTGTTAGAGGGATATTCTATTTAAAATTTTATTTGTATAACTTTATAAGGTACAAGTGTAATTTTGTTACATTACATAGTGGTGAAGTCAGGGCTTTTAGTGTACATATTACCGCAATAATCCACATTGTATCCATGAAGTAATTTCTCATCATTCAGGCCCCCCTCATGCCCCCATTTCATTTTATAACATCTTTATGTGATAGTTGTTATCACAACTCTATGTGATTATCTCCACTTTGTATAGGAGAAAACAAAGCTTCACAGATACTAAACTGCTTATTCAGAACCTCTCAGGTTACAAGTGGCAGAACTGAACTTGAAGCTAGATCTTTTTAAGTGTAAGGTTTATAGCATTTTTTCATTAGGCTCTTTCAATGCCCTATGAGAAAATCAGTTCCTTAAGCAAGAACATAGAAATATTAAACTAAGCCAATTAATCTTCATTTGTTTTTAATATTAACTATAGCAAATACTAGATATATGAGATCTAATATATCTTTTAGACATACATAAGATCTATATATAAGATAAAAATTAAGATATTAAGAGAAATCTTAAATATGTTCTTTGAAAAGCAATAACTCTATCCATATTTTAGATATGCTATTTTGGTTAGGCAATGGAAATATAAATAGATTCCACTTTTAAAGTATAACAAATGAAGTCTCTCTAGAGAGCACCAATTATTGACACATAGTAAAGATAAGTGATTTCGAAACAATTATGTGAGTTTCATTACCGTCTGGTTTACAAATTGAAAATACAATTACAAAATAATACTGAAGCATGGAAAGTGAAATAAATTATGCATACTTTTCAAATATGACTGCAAATTTCCTTATAAGGATACTAAGCAAATTTAATGATAAAGTTATATTTGAAAATCAAAAAATTATTTTGTAAGAAATATCCCATTTATAAAAACTGAACAAATAGAACAAAAACTATCATATGAAATATTGACAATTTGGATGTTGGATGTTTCAAAGACAAATATTAAACTTTCTTGAGTACAGAAATAACAAATATCCCTTTCAATAAATTTTAAATTTCATTAATCTTTTATTTACAAGAGTTCTCATCTGTTTTTCCTTATATCATATATTTCAATTAATTTTTATTAGTTAGTAATGTCTACTCTGAGTTTCCTAAATTGCAAATTTGCGTTCACATGTTTCTAACAACTTTCATTCCCCACATTACCCTAGCTGGAATAGATTGATAATACTACCAGATACTGTTCGCTTTTGAAAACATGGACTCTTGTCCATGACAAATAATTGTAACATATATTAGTAAGGAAAAAAGTCTGAACTAGCATCATTATACAATTCTTTCTACTAACGTTAGAATAAAAGCTGCTGTCACAGTTGGAAGCCAGCTGGAGGGCTAATTTCCCTCCAAAGAACAAGCAAATAAGTTCAATGATTAAGGTTTTAAAAGTGTATGGGAATTCAATATCCTTGCTCTCTCTACCTGGTTTTCTTTAGTCACTAATCCGTAATCCATTAAGACTTAAGAGATCCAACTGAATTAATCTTATTAGAAATTCACATTCCTTTAAACTCATATTTCACCAAAAAAATGTTCTCAGATACAAGTTATGTGGCCCTTTATAAGGACATGAATATATTCACAATACAACTCCAAGTATTTAATTTAAAAAGTTAAGTAAGAAGAAGACCAAGCATTGTGTTTCATTATGCCGAAAATATACGTTGTTCTATTTTGAGCTAACAAGCCACACTTTTAGTTAACTTATTCTATATACTGCTTATAACTTATTCCCATCATGCCTTTAATTTATGTGATTAACCCTGTTAACACAGTCACAGCATGCTTCTTAGATGAAAATGATATTTTAAAGGCTACTAAAAAGTAGTAAATGTAAATTAAAAAATAATCTCCATAGTTACATTTTATTGTAGATGTCTTCTTAAGTCAAATATTTTGAAAGGCAGTTATTCAAAAACATTATATGAGAATAAACTAAAGGCAATCATTCCTTATTTGTGTAATATTAAAGAATTATTTTGAAAAATCACATATTTAAATCTACCTGAAATTTGAATAAATGTAATGTAATTTTAATAAGAAATAAAAAATATTAGACTGGTTATTTTGATTAGGGCATTTTTCAGAAAATACGTTTGACAACTGAGAAATAAAGTTTGAACTTAGGCTTATAAACTACCAAATTTCCCTTACTCTTACAAATAAAATTTTAAAAAAATCTAAGTGATAAGAAAGCAGATTGCAAAAGAAGTGAAAAGTAAGCACAGTCAGGTTATATTCAGGCTTGGCTTGTTCAATTGTGATGTGTGAAGTCAAATTTGCACCTGTCCTGGGATCTGTGTGTGTTGGCAGGGGACGCTGGGACCCGAGTTCACACACTTTACAGAGCTGCATTATCAACCAATAATGCAACCTTTGACGCGTCACCATTTCACAGTATGCTGAAGTCTGATGAAATGGAAACCACTAGAATGTACAACTGAATAATTTACAGGACTCAAAGGCCAAAGTCTTTCTCTTTCCCACACTGTCCCTTACCACCATGTGACTGTGAAATATATCACCGAGTGATGGCTGGCTAGAGGGAGAACAAAGGATTGTGAGCAAAATGATTGGAACTTGTTATTTTTGATTTCACATGATCCTTAACAAAAAAACATATGTACTCAGTTGGTCTCAATAAAATATCTGAGAATTTTTTTTTTCCTGAACATCCTCTAACTTTTAACTTGGTGATAATGCACACGTTTTTAGAGGCAGTTATGTTCTTTTGCAGAGAAGCCAAAAAGGCTTCTATACTATGTCACCCTGTGACAGTGGAATGAACAGAGGAGTCCTCAGAGTGCTGCCTTGGAACCCTGCCACTGCGTGATGGCAGCTGGTGATTAATAATCTTCAACGAAATAGTAATTCAAACAGGAGTAGGCAGGCCCACCAACTCTAGGGTTCTAACAGTAAAAATCAGTATCAACTAATTTTCAATAGCTCTTAAAATTTGCAGTCATCCCACAATCAGTTGTTTGTATAATATGTGACAAAAGATATATGCAAGACAGGCAGCATGTCCAATTTATGATTTATCAGGCACCAATTTTTAACATAATTGTACAAGCATGGATTCATTCTTATCAACCCATTTTTTTTTCCAGAAAACAGAAGGGGCTCATCACTTACTCTACTATGATGTACTCAAAAAGTTCTTATGCAAATATAGTATTGTTAAATGGATATTTACATGACAAAACCAGATGCAGTAAACTATAGTAAATAAAATGATTTTTCTAAGGATTAATTGGTAGCAATATGGTGTACTTGAAATCACTGAAATACTGAAGATCATTTTCAATCACTAAAAATGTATTTCAAAAATGTTAGCTGTATTGAAATGTTCCATAATAAAAATTAGCTTAAAATTGTATATATTTTTGTAAGGATTTTTACACTGGAGATTATTTAAAAGTTTGCAATGTATTTTCTTTCCTAAAGGTATACAGTGAATTGTACAAGAATTTGAAAAAATTCTATAATGTCCCATAGCTCAATTAAAATACAAACAACCCAAATTAAAATCCCAAACTTCAAATATTTAAGAAAAAAAAAAAAACCTTTCTGAATATCACCTAAAATCATAAGAAACTTATGAGAAATAACAAACAGATGTTCCTATACTTAAATTTGATTAAGAAACCGTAAGGAAATACAACCTCAGCAGAGAAGATATAGCAAATATATCTAAGTTACAAATATCGGGAGTCTAAGGGCAACTCAGAGCTTATCTTTAGTCTCAAGGATACACATAAACAAACTGGACTGCCTTCCTTTAGCCATCACAATTTAAAAACAACAGCCCAAAATCAACCTCAAAGTGCTGCTTGCTCAAAGGTCCTGCTTACTTTGAGGCAGTAGATACAAAGTACTTTTGTGCCTGCGGATTTTTACCACTGTTTTTTATGTCTGGAAACTTTGGCTCGGATACCAACCAAACATTGTAGTTCAAGACAATTAAGTATTCTCACCCAGAACCCTATTTCTCTACATCACAAAATCACCATGCACTTGGCATTCCTGGCAGCGTTTGGCACAGTGACTGTGGGTCAGAACTGAGAAGATCTGGCAACGCAGTTTGGGGAAAGCTTCTTTATTGCAGCTGCCAACACTTCTGTCTGACCCAGTGAATCAACTTAAATCTCTCAATTTCTCTCGGTCTCTATCTCTCTGATTCTCTCTCTCTCTCTCTCTCTCTGCAAAGAACTCATGTGAATTAAAATTCAATTTTAGATACTATACTGAAATGCAACATCAGTGACTTTTCAGTATGGCCTGCAATGTCTTAAAAAAAAAAAAAAAAAAAAAAAAAAGCATTAACATATGTGCCCCAAACACTGTTTTGACTGTGCCTTCGTTTTGTGTCCATATCTTCACAAATCGGTATTTATATCAGTAATGATTTAGAATGTTAATCAGTGTTAGTAATTTGCCTCTTAGTATTTTTTTCTGGAAGTATGTGTTTCTACACCTTTCCCTATGTCTTTGCAGCATTATAAAGGGACATCTTGGTTGTACTTGAATAAAACACAGATTTTGTTCAAGTATAAAAAGGCACATGTGCCAATAACCTTGAGTGTTAAGCAAATGCAGTGCTTTCTGGCAGCCATAGATCTGGAAGTTTTAAGAGTGCCCTAGGAACAATAAAGTTACAGTATTCAGCTCTGCCATGATTCTGTTATACATCACCTTGGAAAACATTAAAAGTTCAAATTTTTAGATTTGTAGAGAATAAATAAAACATAAGACTCCTGTGTCCTTTTATAATACTGTAGGCCCACCAGTCGCATGTGACCCAGGACAGCTTTGAATGTGGCCCAACATAAACTAGTAAACTTTCTTAAAACATTACGAGCATTTTTTAAATTATATATATATATATATAAAATATATATATATATATTTGCAATTTTTTGTTTTTGTAGCTCATCAGCTATCATTAGTGTATTTTATGTGTGGTCCATGACAATTCTTTCTCCAATGTGGCCCACAGAAGGCAAAAGATTGAATATGTCTGCTATAGACGATGGTAAAAACAGAGAAGAGAGGTAAACTTGTGCTTATCTACTTCAGTTCTGCCGATTTCTTCTTTTGTGAAAGTACTAATCTTGATGGTGTTTCATATAGTGAAAATGCCAAATTCTTAAGCATCAGAAAAACAAATAGTAGAATGCAGTTGACTCGGCAAAATGATTTCTGTATATTTAGAGCACCTTTAGTTAAGTCTAGGATTAACTGGTAGTTTTCTTTTTTGCTTTTTAATAAATATGGCTATTATGCCCTAAAGGTTAATCTATAGATATTCTGGTCCTTTGAAAATGTAAATACATTTAGACACATACTGCACCCCTAAATCATTATTCAATCTCTTCAAAACATCAAACCTGCAGATAATCAGAAATCCTTACCTCATTTTTTCTCTGTGACATCATAAATAATGATTGACTCAAGAATAGTGGAAAACAGAAGACAGACAGAAGGTACAAATATGTAAACCAGGTAGTTAGGATCCATGAATTCATTATATGCAGTTGAATGCAAAATTTGTTGATGTCTAACACAAAATGAAAATCTTCTCTTCCCTTCCAACCTCCCCATCTGGCTCTTTAGTTTGTTTGTTCCTTTTATGTCTCCCAGGAGTTCTAAAATGTACCACTTGCTCTTTTAGAGGCAGTCTAATTTTCCAAATTTAAGTTGTATTTTCATAAAGCTACCGAGAGGCAAAGATTTTTTTTTCATTTCACATTATAGTGCCAAATACTTATTGAGATATGTCTACATACTCAATAAATGGTATTCTTGGCAACAAACATCAAACCAGAAAAATACAATGAAAAACTGAACAGATATTAGCACTTATCATATGCTCAGGATGTGTGTCCTACAGCTTAATGGCCCTGGGTTCGAAGTCCAAGCCTGTCACTTCATGTCTGTGGGACTTGGGTGCTGCATGTTCACTGACAAATATTTAATTGGCTTGCTTATGTAGGGGATTTGGTGCTACATCTGTGTCACCAATTCAGGTGCCCTTTTAAGTCACTGTTAATTTTTCGCATTGTATCCTGGCAGTAAATGATTTTACAGTCTCATAGATACTAGGGGATAAATTAAACTAAAATATGAAATGAACATAATAAAATCTGAAATTATTTTGCCATGCTATAAAGGGGAAACACTGTAAAGATTGTGAATTAACCAAATCTACTTTCAATGTGTAATTTGTAGTCATGGTCTTTGACTCTTTCTTCCCTTCCTTCCCTTTCTTCACTTCTTCCGTTCCTTCCCTTCTCCCCCTCCTTCCCTTCTCCCCCTCCTTCACTTCTTCTCCTCTGCAATTCTCATGTCTCAGCCTCCTGAGTGACTGGTATTACATGGTCTTTGAATTTCTTCCTTCCTTTCTTTCCTTCCCTTCCTTCCTTCTTCTCTTCCGTTTTCTTTTTTCTTTCTTTCTTTCTTTTCTTTTTTTTCTTTTAGACAGAATCTCGCTCTGTGGCTCAGGCTGGAGTGCAGTGGCACGATCTCGGCTCACTGCAACCTCCATCTGCAGGTGCAAGTAATTCTCATGTCTCAGCCTCCTGAATGGCTGTGATTACAGGTGTGCGCCACTATGACCAGCTAATTTTTGTATTTTAGTAGAGACAGGGTTTTGCATTGTTGCCCCGGCTGGTCTGAAACTCCAGGCCTCAAGTGATCCGCTTGCATCAGCCTCCAAATTGCTGGGATTACAGGTGTGAGTCACTGTACGTGGACTGGTCTTTGAATTTCTAAGGGCATAAAAACCTTAAAAATGAATCAAAATAAAAAATTAAAAACTATTTCAGTGGAAAAATAGGTAAACTGATGCCCTTTTAAAGAATTATTTCTTACATGAGATAATAGTCTAATTCCAAAAAACAGCTAATTGTACTTAGCAAGGATGCTAAAAGGTGTAAATTTTAAGGCCACGTTCAGATTTTAAAATGCAAAGCCTTCAAATTTAAATGACCTTTGAAATAGTGAAAACACAGAAAATGTTTGAAATTCTGAACATCAATGAAATATATTTTAGACAGAACAAAGCAGTCATTATTTCTAATTATTATTAAAAACTGAGAACCTTTCAGCCTTTTAAATGTCAAGACTTATTATTTATGGATGATTAAAGTAACACAAAGTGTTTTCTTGGGCAGAAAAAAATTGAACACAAAATCAAGCATATCCAATCCCCTTGACAAGCTATTAAAACATTCATTTAGGAAAGTGTTCTTTTATTAACAGTTTCTCTTGCAACTAAATGAAATCTCCTATATCAATGTAGATACCAGAGTTTTGGATTTGATACAGGATTTGACAATATCCTAAAAATCTATTCAATATCTTTTCATGCAGAGTTGAAGATAGGCAGACAGATATGAAAGTAAAATTGTTTAATGTTAAAAACATGTTTTGTTCAGCTACAACCCAAGTCAAATGAAAACTCTACTTAAAACAAAAAGTTAAAACATTTATGTATAAATGAGACTTCTCTATCACAATTACAGGATTTCTAATTTAAGAAAATAATTTAAACTATAAAAACAAAATTTAAAAGTATGTAAAATGTTCTTAATTAGAAATCCTGTGATTGTAGGGGAAGTATCATTTGTACACAAGCATTTTAAATTTTAAAAATATTTAGATTTTAAAAATGTATAATAGAACCTAACCTGTTATTTACAGGTAAAATAACTCAAGTGTTTCATTCAAGTCCTGACTAATGATAGATAATCCTAGAGCTCCATAAACCAACACTAAGCCCTGGCCCTTTGCTTTACATCACATTCTAAATTAAGGCTTATTTATCTATCATCTCAAATCAGAGTTCACTTTCTACCCTTCCTTCTGGTGTTATATTGACTCTGATCTGAGTTCTATAGTGTTTGGAAGACACATTGTTAGCTAAAGCATGATTTTTATTATGTTGACTTCGAGAGCCTTTAGCAGATACCTGAATTTTGGGGCTTTAGGGAACATTACAAAACTCATTACTTCCGAAAGAGAAATAGGAAAAAAAAAAAAAAAAAAAAACAGAAAGAGATATCTCTTCTTGTTTTTTTGTTTGTTTGTTTTTCTCATTAATACTCACTATAAAAAGAGGAGAATTATTCCTTCCTGGAATATGATATCCTTTATACATAAGCTTTGCTATCTATTTTAGATCAAAATTTCAGTGCACAGAATACATTAATTAATCCCACATGGATGTTGCCTACAATTAGATTACAGTTTAAAACCATCTAATTTAGTGAACATTTATAGTATAACTTATTAATTTTTCCAGCCTCTGTAATGTGTTTTCTTCCTACCTCATTGATTCCATCAATGCCTAATTCCATCACAATAAAATGCCTCACTAGAGGAAAATGCTAAACTATTAATGTTACAAATACCTACTTTTGGTTAAGAATAAAAAGAAGACACAATCCATGCTCTGAAGAAGTTTAGGATTTAGTGAGCGAAAACCAAGAAAAAGACTGATTACAGTATAGGAAAATAGTTCCAGTATTAAGCACAGGATGCTGTGGAAGAACTAAAGAGAGGAATCCTTAGGACAATGCATCAGGTTAAGGAAAGCTCTCATATGTAGCAAAGGCTAAGTCCCTAAAGAAAATGACACTTGAGCAGTTATTAAAGAGCGAGAAGGTTTTGTGGGGCAGAAAAGGAGAGACTTGTTCTTTCAGTGGGAACTACAAGTCCACTTACAAGTGCAAATAACTGAGGTATAAGATGTTGAATCTAAGTACTGTATCTCATTATATGTGCAACATAGAATACATAAGGAGTTTGTGATGAAGTACAAGGATGGAAAAATAAGCTATGCAAGCATCAGGGCAGCCATTTTTTATATTCTGCTCACTCAAAACACAAACAGAGCAGTAGATAATGGCTACACAATGTTCAACAGTGATTTCCTGATAGCCTATTTTGTAAAATGACAGATGTCTAGACTCAAGATTTCACAGTGCGAACATGGACAATATTGAGTGTAGAAATGTTTCCAACATGAATAAAACACTATTTTATCACACTGTTACAATCATCTGAGTTCAGGAATTATTCTAACACTACTTTCCAAATGGATTCCTATAAGCATTACATTTAAATTTTGGAAATATTGAATTATATAATTATATAATATATAATTTAATAATATAACTATATGATATATAATAATATAATAACTATAATAAAAAATAACTATATGATATATATATAATTATATGATATATAATTATGTATTTTATAATATAGTTACTAATTTTATTATATATTATGTAATTACTTTCATTGTGTTATCATGAATAAAACCTACACTTTTATTTATTTTCCCTGTTCTTGCCAGTAAAGAACAAAAAGAAAAAACATGTTTTAAAATATGTACTTCAGTTATGTTAATGATTTAACATTCAGCTATTAAAATTTTAAAAATCTAATTTTTATACAGTGTAGAACCCATTTTCCCATATATACACTAACAGACTTATGCCTTTTTCTATTCATCACTTCTTTATATATTGTTACAAACCCTTAACACGTTTTCTGGCTATTTGAGGAAAAGAAATTGTGTCTGACAGCAAGAAGCATGTTATATCCAATTCCATTTTCCACCTCTTTCCCCTTCACTTTTGACACCTTTCTGCAAACCCCAGTGCTTAATTGAATACCTAGGGGTGTTGCCTGTGAAACATTTTGAAGTAGTTCAATGAGGATGATTTATAGCAATATATAAGATGACAGAAGTACTGAGGAGGTTTGAAACGATCTTATATGGTGTCCATACTAAGATGGAGCACCTGACACCACGGTACTATTTATTAACATCCCAAGGGATTAGACTTTATTAAGATTCTCAGACTCTGACACCTATAAATGTTGCATATCGGAGAATATAGGACTGACCTTTTTCTCGCCATACCTACGAAAAAAAAATTAATGGGTTGATAAAGTACACTTTAAAACAACAAATTATTATTTCCACTGTTTAATCTGAGGTAACATATATGAAGACATGATGGAATATTTACTATTCCGTATTTTGTATAGTTTTTTCACTATTAACTATATCTGGTGAGTCCTGGGATTATGAATATAAGAAACATCAAGTGATATTTCTGATTAAATATTAGAGGGCTGATACCAAGAATTATTGCTTTTACCTCTCCACCGGCCACCTGCCACCCCACAATTACTGGCACACAATAAAGAAAATTTTAACACACAAAGAAAAAGTGAAAGGAAAATGATTAAAAGAAAATAAAAGATATCAAGAGATTTGAAGATGACAGGAACGGTAGCAACCAACTTAGGAGAATGGACACAGTTTCATATTAAATGCCTTCAATGGGAGGAACAATAATAATAGATCCAATTTGCCCTCAGAGAAGCCCAGATTGGAGGCATGAGTCCCCAAGGAAGTTATGGTTGTAGATGCAGATGAAAACAAAAGTATTTGCTGAATGTGTGTAAACAGAACAGTGGGGCCTGGCGTCGTGGCTCATGCCTGTAATCCTAGCACTTTGGGAGGCCGAAGTGGGCAGATCATCTTTGCTCAGGAGTTCGAGACCAGCATGGGTAACACGGTGAAACCCCGTCTCTACTAACATATAAAAAATTAGCTGGGCGTGGTGGCACACTCTGTGAGAATCAATTGGCTATAGAGAATGTACACTTAGCTAATAAATAATATTTTATTGTTATTAAATTATGTTACACTTCTTTTATATTAGTAAAATTTAGAATAAACACGTACATATAATATATACACCTACATTTTAATTTTTTTGTTCAGCAAACCAACATTAATTAGAACATCACTGGATAACAGGAACAAGTAGGTAAAAACAGAGGGATATAAGGGATATAAGTTAAAAATAGAGAATGTAAGTTAAAGTCTACTACTAAATTGGACCCTTAGCTTCCTTCATTCTCCCTGCTACCAGATGCCAACATCCACTGTCTCCTAAGATACTGTTTGTTGCCCATTCCATACATATGCTGTAGCTTTCTCGGCTTTTGATAATCTCTTATGTCTTTTAACCTGTATCTAATTTTTAAAGTATGTTTAATGCTCTATTGCTGATTCTGCAAAATGGCTTCATATCAGTCTTCTGATCACTATGGTTCTCTTCAGCTGTGCTTATTCTGCTAACTTTCCAGTGAGTTTTTATCTTAGTTATTATATTTCCTATTTCCAGTAGGTTCTCTGTTTTCTTTGTGTATTTTATGTTTCCCTTTTTTCTTGATTCTGGCTGGTCGTTTGTGAATGTATTTTGCTTTTATTAATGATTTGACTCTGTCTTACTTGTTTAAACAAATTAACCATACCTATTTTCTATTTTGCTTCTCATTTTTGTCTGCTGTCTCTGGCCCATGGTCCCTTGATCCCTTGTGTATTTTATAATTGTGCTTTGTGATTTTGCTTATGTTGTGGTATCTTCTCTGTGAGAATCATAAAATGCCTGGGTTGAAGATATAACACTCCAAGATGATTTTGCATAAGCTTTTGTAAAATACTTGGGAAAACCCTGAGTCCATGTTAAACTTAATCTGGGTTTATTTCCTCTGCACTATGCAGATAACATGGGCTGAGGCTCCACTTCCACATGACTGCCTTCTCACAACAATAAATTATCAGAAGATATTTTTCTCTACACTCCACCTAAAGTCAAAGCTGAGACAAATTTCATCCCCATCCCTTGCCCTTTAATCGCTCTGTTTGGTGTTTTTGTGCTTTTTGTTTTAAACTTACTCTTACTGATAGCCCTTTGTGCGTTCAAGATTACACAACCTCAGAACAAACCCCAACCACCTATGGGCCCAAATCTCTTTTCCATACTCATTGCAAAGGTCCATGAAAAGCTTATCATTAACAATATTATGCTTGACAATTAAAACCTTGTTAAAGTTTACATTTTGTGTTATGCTGTTACCACAATTTTCAAAAATCTCTAGGCCACTCAGGTTCTGATTAATGATACCCCCATGCTAACTGACATCTTCATGATTAATACTATCTTCATTTGTCCTATGGCTTGGTGTTGGACTCAAATGAGTGATTGAGTTACTTATTTTGCTGAAAGCTCATCAATGCATCAAAAATATTATTTTTGTATTTTATGCAGTATTTTAAGTATTTTTTAGCAAGTGAAATTTAGGATATCTAGACTTCCCAGATGCCAAAAATCAGATATCTATGTATAACCCTGTAAAATAGAATTTTAAAATGTAAGTGAAAAAATGTAAACAGAATGAAATACTAAAATGAAAAAAAATTGAAGTACATGGCTAATAGTTTTAGGTATTATCAATTATCTATTTTCTTTCTGATATTTTATATTTTTCAAACATTCCTCCAACAGATATATATTGCATCCGAGATGAGAAACAGTTGCAATTTTAAAATAATACAGGCTAGCATAAGAATCACTTTTTACTAGACATCATTGTAAATGCTTTACATTTATTGGCCCACTTGATCATCACAATAGACTCCTGAGATAACTAATATTGTTATTTTCAATTTACAGACACAAAATCTAGGGCTGAAAAATTTTATCAAGTTCATAAAGTTAATGAGTGATTGGCTGGGATTTTTAAATGCAGGTTTTCTTGCTATAAAGCCTGTGCCCTAACCACTGTGTATTACTATCTTGTGGTATAAAGCAAAACACTATTTCCCTGGTTCCAATTCAAATATCCCTTACTTAGAGGCAATAGTCGGAAGACTCTCATTCTAGTCCCTGCTTATGCCTCTAATTATCTACTTGATCTTCAGTGACTCACGTATTTTCTCAGACCTCATTTTCCTCAAGTGTAAAATTAGTGATTTAAGCTAGATTAATCTCTGAGGATCTCCTAGCTCTAAGATTTTGTGATAGCACAAACCTATTAGACAATTATTTCTTGAGTATCATGAAATTGGAAATTAACCATATAATTGAAAAATTAATGTGAAAAACTTTTAAATTAAAGAAAAAATTAATATAGTCAAACATTCTAAGATTTAATAATGTAAGATCTCAGGAATCAAGATAACTTTCAGTATATAAAAATACTGATTTGCATTTCTCTGATGGCCAGTGATGATGAGCATTTTTTCATGTGTCTGTTGGCTGTATGAATGTCTTCTTTTGAGAAATGTCTGTTCATATCCTTTGCCCACTTTTTGATGGGGTTGTTTGTTTTTTTCTTGTAAATTTGTTTGAGTTCTTTGTAGGTTCTGGATATTAGCCCTTTGTCAGATGAATAGATTGCAAAAATGTTCTCCCATTCTGTAGGTTGCCTGTTCACTCTGATGGTAGTTTCTTTTGCTGTGCAGAAGCTCTTTAGTTTAATTAGATCCCATTTGTCAATTTTGGCTTTTGCTGCTGTTGCTTTTGGTGTTTTAGACATGAAGTCTTTGCCCATGCCTATGTCCTGAATGGTACTACCTAGGTTTTCCTCTAGGATTTTTATGGTATTAGGTCTAACATTTAAGTCTCTAATCCATCTTGAATTAATTTTCGTATAAGGAGTAAGGAAAGGATCCAGTTTCAGCTTTCTACTTATGGCTAGCCAATTTTCCCAGCACCATTTATTAAATAGGGAATCCTTTCCCCATTTCTTGTTTCTCTCAGGTTTATCAAAACCACAATGAGATACCATCTCACACCAGTTAGAATGGCGATCATTAAAAAGTCAGGAAACAACAGGTGCTGGAGAGGATGTGGAGAAATAGGAACACTTTTACACTGTTGGTGGGATTGTAAACTAGTTCAACCATTATGGAAAACATTATGGCAATTCCTCAAGGATCTAGAACTAGATGTACCATATGACCCAGCCAACCCATTACTGGGGATATACCCAAAGGATTATAAATTATGCTGCTATAAAGACACATGCACATGTATGTTTATTGCAGCACTATTCACAATAGCAAAGACTTGGAATCAACCCAAATGTCCATCAGTGACAGATTGGATTAAGGAAATGTGGCACATATACACCATGGAATACTATGCAGCCATAAAAAAGGATGAGTTTGTGTCTTTTTAGGGACATGGATGCAGCTAGAAACCATCATTCTTAGCAAACTATCACAAGAACAGAAAACCAAACACCGCATGTTCTCACTCATAGGTGGGAACTGAACAATGAGATCACTTGGACTCAGGAAGGGGAACATCACACACTGGGGCCTATCATGGGGGGTGGGGGAGGGATTGCATTGGGAGTTATACCTGATGTAAATGACGAGTTGATGAGTGCAGCACACCAACATGGCACAAGTATACATATGTAACAAACCTGCACGTTATGCACATGTACCCTACAACTTAAAGTATAATAATAAATAAATTTTAAAAAAAATAAAATAAAAAAATAAAAATACTGAATATTTCTCTCCTAAATAATTTTCAGTATATAAAAAATACTGAATATTTCTCTCCTAAATATTGGCAGCAACATTAAACAAAAATATACTTTCAGGCTTTTCAGCATATAAAGATACTATCGCAGTGAGGAAATGAATTAGTCTAAAAAGGTACACCACCAAAAATTTAACTTGAAAAATTTAATGACTTTCTTAGTCTGAACTACTAATGTGACAAAGCAACCAGAGGAAATCACAATATGCCTTTATCAAACTGAATTCTTCTCAGCATTACCTCTTTTTTAACCTTTCAGCTTGTATTCATACTTTTCAAATTTATTCATTTTTAATAAAATAATATCATTCAAAGCAGGTTTCTATATGTGTAAACCAATATTTATTCTGTACTTGAAAGTTGAAATATTTTTTATTATTGCTGAAAACAAGAGTATTGGGATATTTTAACCTTTTTTTTTCCTTTGGTTGAAGAGTCATAAATGGGTCACAGTGGCCTTGTTTTCAAACATTCAAATTTACTGAGAGAAACTCTGAAAGGAAAAGTTTAAATATAATGTTATCTCATATGACTTCCTGATAGCTAATCTATACCTCAAAACTAATTCAGAAAAAATATTTTGATGAGAAATTCAATATGAGCATTTTATGAAGAGATATTTGGCTGTTATGGCTTGTCTAATCAAAAGACGCAACATGCTAACCACAATCACTCTATATCCAGTGATCAAAACAGAATTTTATACTATTTTGTCATTTGAGAAAACACCATGGATCAATAACTGTAAATGCTATGAACTAAAAATAGATAATAAAGCTATGAGAAATCACTCCCAGCATGTTGTTGTGAGTGCAGCTTTGGAGTCAGACTGCCTAAGTTCCTCTCTTATACTTAATAACATATTGTTTGTGCCACTTTACTCAACCTCTGTGTGCCTTAAGTTGTGTATAGTTTGGATAATTAAAGCACTACGTCATAGGACTGTAAGGATTGAATGAGTTAATGTATATGAAGAATGTAGAATAAGACATGGAACATAATAAGCTTTTATTTAATTAATGCTGAATATTGTGATGATGTTGCTGCTTGTACTGCTACTTTATTGAATTGAAAGTAGAAAAGAATAATTATCTGTAGTATGTTCTGCAGTTTATAATATCACAATCAATGATGCTTAACATAGTAAATTCTAGGAAATAGCCTTACCAGATATGTTTATGTCATTGTGTGTATATGTGTGTTAGGTGAAGGGACTGTAGACTAACCTTTTATATAGCATGTTTTGAAACAACTGACAAAAATTATAGTCATATAAAATATGGTATAAAATATCAGTTACATTCATAAAGTATTTTCGAATAATACATTCAAGGAAAAACTTGAGTTCCAACTCAATGGTTCTGCCTTTCACATAAACAGAAGATCATGACTATGGGTGTTAGCAGTGCCACAGCTTTTACTATGGTAATTTCTCCATGATAATCATAGCAGAAATAAAAAAATAAATACATCTTGCTTACATTAACAGAATCAATTTATTCTTCAACCTGTTTTGCCACAAACACATGCCACTACTGTCTGACTACCAAGATGCACACATTTTATTCCACTCTAATAAAATCTTCTCATTGCATGGATGATCACAGATGGAGATCTTCATATTTTCAGAACTTAGCTCAGTGCTTACATATAGTTTTCTTAAGTTAATAATTAAGTAAATATTATGGCTTTTTTTCATGTATCTTAGATGAATCACTTTTATTAGCCAGTCCACAGAGTGATTTTTTTGATGGTATTAATCGATTTTTTCTTTGTAGCTACTTATCCTTGTGTCACAGGGTTACATTGAGAATAAGCAGGTCATATATATATCCTAATATTTATTTATTTATAGTTCAGAACATTCTAATCATATGAATATAAAGTATTTTATTGAATACAATATTAATCAAACATATTACCTCAACATATATAAACTAATGCAGGTGAATGTTTTTTATAAAATAACTATTTAAAAATATTTTTTATAATGGATAATCAGCCTGAAATCTTTGACATTTTATTAGTTTTTTTATAGAACACTTTAAAGTTGATTTAAGTATTAATTCTAGAAAACAAATTTTTCATCATCAAAAGATTCCCAATAGTGATGAACTTATTTAAACTAACAAAATCTTTTTGGAAGACACAGAAGCTTCAGTTTCAGCCTAGCATGGAACTGCTTGTTGATAACTATGGTGTTTAACAAATGCCATCACTTAATAATTCACATAGACTTTCCATTCTATCACCTATTGGATATGACAATAAACCTGTGAAGTCATTTAGGTATTTTTATCCCAATTTTACAGCTCGGGAATATGAATTCAGATAAATTTCCTAAGAGTCAGAGGTAGGAATGAAGCTAATGCTTTAGACTCAAAATTTGATGCACTCTCCACTTTACCACTTAAGATGATGAGGATGACTGATCCAGACCAAGTGGTAAATAATATACTCTATCAATGCTATCTGATAAATAAAACCCCTTAAATATCCTTAGGAAATCTTTTAAAAAACGAGAGACTGATGTTCACTTTGAACAAGTGTATTTTGGGAAATCCCAAGGGGAAAAATAGTATTATTCCAACAATGTTAAACCATTTAATTTCCCCCTCATTCTTATTACTCTCTTGTACAGAAGATATTATCAAATCTCTTAAAATATCCTCCTAAAATCTCCTTATTACTCTCTTGTACAGAAATATTATCAAATCTCTTAAAATATGCTCCTAAAATCTCCTTAACGTATATTAGGAGAGTAGGGAAAGAGCATCCATTCCAATAAAATTTTTTTCTTTCTAAAGACTCATTCACTCAAGAGTTCTTAAAGTTATAAGAAAACTCAGAAAATAATGCCTAACCATGAAAACAATAAAACAACATCCATATCTAAAATTGTGATCTTTTTAGTGTTGGCATTCCTAATATTGCAGGAAAATATCATAAAATAGTTATTATAAAATCTCTTAGAGATTCTTGCTATGAAATCTCAGGTTAATTCTTACTATGACTCAGGAATACTATCAATCATCTCTAATTGACTCTCCCCAGTAGCATTTTCAAATCTTTTTAACTCTCCACTGTACTTCCCCACTTCCACATTGCCTCAGTTATTACTGAAATTATTACAACCACTCCACATGAATTTCCATTTTCCTCTTCACTGATAACAAACGTGATTGTTCTATTAACTCAATAGTTCAATGTTTAACAAATTTCTCCTCTTTAGCTCCTTTCTAAACCGAACTGTCATCATAATTTCTCTCTTTGAATTTTTTCTCCTTCTTCAGAAAATTTCTGTGGGTTTCATGTTTCACCAAACTCTAGCTATTCTTATATATTACCTTCATCATTATCAAACTTTGAAGAAAAAATCTACTCACAGTATTTAATCATTTCCATCCCCTCACTCCTTACTGTTTGTACTGATATTCTTTTAAAACAACTACCACCATAATAAAAATTATCTCCATAATTTAATTTTTTGGTTCCTTATCTCCAGAATTCATAGATTTTTTAAGAGAGGATGTCTCACTTTTTGCCCAGCCTGGAGTGCAGTGACATAATATAGTTCACTGCATCCTTGAACTCTTGGGATCATACAATCCTCCCACCTCAGCTTCCTATAGCTGGGACTATAGGTATGCACTATTCTTCTATGGCCCTTTTATACACCTGATCCAAACAACACCCCACCACAGTTAAAATAATCACACCAAAATAATCATTTTTCCTTAGAGATAATGTTTTGCTCTGATTCATATTTTATTTTAAACATTTTTTTCCTTTTTCCCACAAAATGTAAATAGTTGCCAATGAGTTTCACTTCTCTCATATATTTGTCTTTGACAATCTTGTCCAATATCACAATTTTAACTTTTCACCCTTAGACAATATAATCTTAAACCATCACTCCATTTTTCCTTTTCTAAATGGGTCCTGAGACCTATATTCAGACAGGGGTCAAAAATCTCACCTCCAATCTAACCAAGAAGAATAGCTAATTGATGCTGGACTTAATACCTGAGTGATGGGATGTTCTGTGCAGTAATTCACCGTGACACATGTTCACCTATGTAACAAGCCTGTACATCCTGCACATGTACCCCTCAACTTAAAATAAAAGTCAGAAAAATATCTCAGCTCTGATCTGAGAATGCCTGGGTTAAAATTCTAACACTGTTGTATATTAGCTATTTTATTTTGGTACAGTGGACTAATATGGCTCCCCTAGTTTCCTATTATATGCAAAGTGTTATGTAAGGAGTAACTAATAATTTACATAAAACTCATAACTCTGTCTGGTTACAGTAACAATTCAATAAATATGAACTACCATTTACAATTATTTCCCTATATCTGTCTTTCCTTCTATGTTCTTTATTTGTGCTAGTTGTATACTTGTCCAGTTACCAAAGGCCCAATGCTAGAAGTATTCTTTGAGTCTCTTTTACTAGTCCCAGATACATAATAAGTTATTCAAGTCCTTCCCAAGACCTCCTGTAACACAGCTTCATAGTAGCTTACTTTTTACCCTTCTTATAATAACTATCCCGAGACTTCATTAGCTTCCTTCTGGACTATTTAAAGACTGCTGACTGGTTTGATTTCAGTTTTTTGACCCTTAATCTATCACTTAACATTGTGGGCAGCTATTTCATTTTCCCTGAAGCACATCTATAAATCATGTCATTCCATCACTCAGACCCTTCCACTCTTTGATATTACCTAAGATATTAATTCAGAAACCTTAGTTTCACATTCAAAACCTATTACTAGCTCATTTCAATCTCCTGTGCCAGTCTCATCTGGTCCTCAAAATAGATAGTATTCCAGACTAACCACACTATTGACTGTTATCTCCCCATAATCCACATTTCTGATACTCTTCTCTTCATCAGAATTACCATGAAAAGTAAATTTCATATATTGGCTGTAATTCATGATGCACCTAAAATGATACTTATTCCATAAAAACTGAATCACATGGTCTAGATTTATCTATCCCTCCTGTGGGGGTGGGGGAAGGCATGTGGAACTTCACAAATGGCCAAATAAGAAGCTCGGCAAATCTCTTTAAAGGCAATGATAAAACTAAATAAAACTCATGTGTGAAACCATTTAAGGATTCTGTAAAGAAAAAAAAAAAAAAAGACATACAACAAATTGGAAATCATTTATTTAATAGCAAATATTGAACATCACATAAGAAGAGTGTGTCTGTGTCATTTTAGCATTAGCATGGCACTGAATTTTAGCACGGCATTGAAAGCCATGAAAACCAACAGCTTCCATGCCGGGGTTGGGAGGGGAGCTGATTTGATTTGGAGTGGTGTGTAGAGAAAACAATAATCAGGGCATCGCCAAAAATGATAACAATTTTAGTATTTAAAAAAAATCAAGGAAGGCCAACATCTCAACAAACCTGAGGTTGCAATACAAACTTGGCTAAGCAACAGATTAGAACACTAGCCAGAAATTTTACAAGATCTGGGGAATGAGACAGCAACACGGTGGTCTTTGATAAACTCTATAAGCCACTCCTGGTCTGGGAAGATGCATATGTTAGCAAAGTTATGCATATGCTCAGGAAAGACTGGAGAGGGCTCTAGCTGCCTACATATTGCTGCTCCAACATAAAACTTTGCACTGTCATAGAAGAAACACAAATGGAATTATCAAAATGCAAAGCCAAGGCATGCTAACATAGTGCCTGAACTTTAAATAAGTTCTCCACTGATCTATCAGTAAAGAGTGGAAAATTTACTGGCTTAAACTATGTAAACATAAGCTCTGAATAATCCTTGTCTGACCATTAAGCTATAGTGACTCAAAAGCAACTCCTAGATATTCAGGCTTAAAAAAATAAAGATAAATTCAAACAAAAACTAAACAGAGCTATCAGAGAGAAAGCAATAAAGGGCATCCACATTGGAAAGGAGGAAGTCATATTGTCCCCACTCTCAGAAGACAAGATCCAGAAAAATGTAAGGACTACACAAAATGTCTCAGAACTGCTAAACAAATTCAAAAAGTTTCAGGATAGAAAATCAACATTCAAAAATCAGTAGTCTTTCTGTACACAGACAATAAATTACCTGAAAAATAAATAAAAATCATAATCCCAATAACAGGAGATGCAAAAGTAATAAATTACCTTGCAATAGTAAGTATTTATTCAATGAAGTGTACAGTATTTGGCCAAGGAGATGAATGATCTCTACAAAGAGAACAACAAAACACTGATGAAAGAAATAAAAAATAACAGAAACAAATGGAAAAGCATCCCATACTTATGGATAGGAAGAGTTAATATTGCTAAAATGACCATATTTTCTGAAGCAATCTGTAGATTCAATGCAACTACTGTCAATGACATTCTTCACAGAATTAGAACAAAATCTCTAAAATTTGTATGAAACCACAAAAGGATCTGAATAGCCAAAGCAATCCTAAACAAAATGAACATAGCTGAAGGTGTCATACTATCAAACTTCAAAATATGCTACAAAGCTGTAGCAACAGAAACAGCATGGTGTTTTCATAAGAAAAGAAATATAGACCAACTAAACAGAAAAGAGAACCCAGAAGTTAAAACATATATCTACATCCAACTGATTTTTGAAAAAGGTATCCGGAACATACATTAAGGAAAAGACAATTGCTTCAATAAATGGTGCTAGGAAAACTGGATATCCAGATGCAGAAAAATAAAACTAGATCCTCTACCTTTCACACTATGAAGAAATAAAATAGATCAAATATCTAAATATAAGACTAGAAAATATATACTTTTTAGAAGAAAACATAAGAAAAACGTTTCAGGACATTGATTTGAGAAAATATTTTATGAGGAAGACTTCAAAACGCAGGCAACTATGCAAAAATAAACAAGTGAGATTATGTCAAACTTAAAAGCTTCTACACTGCAAAGGAAACAATTAACAGCATAAAAAGACAACCTACAGAATGGAAGAAAATATTTGCACCCTACTCATCCAACAGAGGATTAATATCTAGACTATAAAAGGAGCTCAAATTTCTCAACAACAACAACACAAAATCATCTAATTAAGAAAAGGGCAAATGACCTCAAGAGATATTTCTTCAAAGACGACATATAAATGTCCAGCAAGGATACAAAAAATGCTATCACTAATCATCAGGGAAATAAAAATCAAAACCATAATGATGTTATATCACACTGTAGTTACAATAGCTATTATCAAAATAACAAAAAAACAACAAATACTGGCTGGGATTTAGAAAAAAGGAAGGAAATGAAATAAACCAAGGAATCTAGCAACAGATTACTGGATAAAAACTGTGGTATGTACTCAATAAATTACCATGAAGACATAAAGAATGATATCCTGTCGTTTATAGCAACATGGATGAAACTAGAAGATATTATGTTAAGTGAAATAAGCCAAGAACAAAAGTTAAACACTGCATGTTCTCACTCATATATGAAAGCTTAAAAAAACTTATGTAAGTAAACAGTAGCATCACACAGCAGGGCCTGTCGGGGTGGGGGACAAGTAGAGGGAGAGCATTAGGACAAATACCTAATGCATGCAGGGCTTAAAAGCTAGATCACGGGTTGATAGGTGCAGCAAACCACCATGGCACATGTATAGCTATGCAACAAACCTGCACATTCTGTGCATGTATCCCAGATCCTTTAAAAATCAACAGTAGAACTGAGGATACTAGAGGGTAGTAAGGGTACACAGACACAAAATTAGAGCTAGATAGGAGGAACAAATTCTTGTGTAATATAGCACTGTAGGATAATTATAGTTAACAATAACATACTATATAGTTTCAAATAATGAGAGAGAGGATATTGAATGTCCCCAACATAAACATATAATAAAGGTTTGAAATGGTGGATATGCTAATCACCCTGATCTGATCACTATACATTATATGTATCACACAAAACCACTATGTACCCTGTAAATATATACAATTATTATGTGCCAATTTAAAGCATCTTACCAAGAAAAAGACTGCCAAAAAATGCACAAAAAGATTTAGCAGAGAATGATTTTCTAGAAAAACATAGCAATCAAAAAAGCAAACAAAAAATAGTAACAAATAACCAGAATTTGCAAACCTAATATGCTATAATATATTATCTAAATACTCCCAGATTTCAATAAATACAAGGAAGAAATTCGATGTCCCTGTAGTCAATAAATATAGGGACATTGTATGCTAAGTCTAACAACTGTTTTTTTTGTTTGTTTGTTTTTTCTCTTTGAGGAAAAAATCAAAAAACAAAAACACAACATATGTAATAACAAAAACATGCATATGCAATAACAATGTAATAAGAGTCTCTGAAAAAGGGGAAAAATCTAAAGAAATTATGGATAAAAATTTCTCCAAATTTCAAGAAACAAGTATTAAATCCATATATAAGTTCAATGAATCTACTTAGCATAAACCTGAACGTATCCATTCCTAGACAGATCATAGTCAAACTATTGACAGACACAGCCAAAGAAAAAAACTATAAGGAAACAAGAGAAATATAACTCATCGGTTACAAACAAACCATAATAAATTAGCAGCTGATGTTTTGTAAGAAACAAAGGAGGCCAGAAGGCAGTGGAAAGATACTGCTTAAACAAATAAACAAACAAACAAAAAAAAACTGTCAACCAAGAATCCTACATCCAGTAAAACTATCCTTCAAAATTGAAGGTGAAATCACAATATTACCACATTTTAAAATACTGAGAGAATCTGTTGCTAGCAGATTTTCCTTCCAATAAACACTAAAGCCACACTCATTCTGAAAGGAAATGAAATCAGACACTAACTTGAATCCACTCAAACAAATGAAAGAAATGGAAAAGATAACTATGTAGGCAAATATGAAGGTAGTGTACATAGTTTATTTTCTCTTTTAACTGATTTAAAAGACAAATGTATAAATCACAATTACAAAACTGTGTTGTTGAACATACAACATATATAGATAATAACAGAATAATAACAAAGTGGGTAGAAGAAATGAAGTTATTTGAGCAATATTGTGTATCTTACTGGAATCAAGATAGTATTAATCTGAAGCAGATTGTGATACATTAAGGCACATGTTGTAATACGTAGCACAAATAGAAAATAATTCATATAGTACAAAAACTAATAAGGAATTAAAATGGTACATTTCAATGTACATATTTAACAAAAAGATCACAGTAAAAAAGAATAGCTGGAATAATATGGTGAGATATAGAAATAAAAGGCACAATTCAGGCAAAAATCCAATCATATGAAATATTGTAATAGATATAAATAATTTAAACACTCATACTAAAAGGCATAAATTTTGAGTCTGGATTAAGAAAAAAGATCTAATCATATGCTGTCCGTAAGAGAAGCACTTTAAACTCAAATACAAGTAGGTGGATGGTATAACGATGAACTGCATGGAACGTTAACCATAAAAGAATTAGTGTAGCTACACTGATATTATGAACTGAACTGTTTCCTCTCAAATTTGTGTGTTGAAGCCCTAACCTTCAATGTGATGGGTTTTTGAAGATGGGGTCTTTCAGAGGTAATTGGATTTAGATAAGGTCAAGAGGCAGAGCCCTCACGGTGCGATTAGTGTCCTTAGAAGAAAAGGCATCATAGAGCTTGATCCTTTGGGTTTCATGCTTTGTCTTTCTCCCTGCCCCACCCCACCTCGGTGTGTATCAAAGAAAGACCATGTTAGGATACAGTGAGAAGGCAGACATTTGCAACCCAAGGAGAGAGCCCTTACCAGGCACTGGCACTGCTGGCACCTTGTTCCTGAACTATTAGTCTCCAGAATTGTAAGAAATATATTCCTATTGTTTAAGCCGCCCAGTTTATGGTATTTGATTGTGGCAGCCTGAGCAGACTAAGACAGTTAATATCAGATAAAATATATTTTAAGGTAAATGAGGTTACCAAAAGCAAAAACAAACAAACAAAAAACATAGTGAAGTATAAAAGAGTAAATTAATCAGTAAAATGTAATAATTCTAAACATGTAAATACCTGAAACTGAGACCTAAATATGTGAGGCAAATCTAGATGATCAAAGAAAATAGGCAATTCAATAATAAAATGCTGATTTTAATACCCACTTTCAGTTATTAATATAACAAATAGGCAAGAAGTCAGCAAGGAAAGACAATACCAGAACAAGTCTATCAACTTGTTCAACTATCAACTATCAAATTTGTCCTTTCATCTATAGTACACTCTACCCAATAATAGCAGACACACATTCCATCAAGCACACATGAATATACTCCAGAACAGAATATACCGGACAATAGATCAAGTGCCAATGAATCAAGAATAACTGAAATCATACAGTATTTTATCTGGTCACATAGGGAAAAATCAGAAATAAAAATACAGGAATTTGAGAAGTCCACAAATATTCAGAAATTAAACAATGCACCCACTGGTGAAAGAATAAACTACAAGACAAAATTTGAAAAAAAAAAAATGTTGAACTGAATAAAAACAGAAACACAACATGTTCACATTTATAGCAATCAGGTAAAGCAGTGTTAACCACAAAATTATGGCTTTAAACGACTTTATCAGAAAAGAAAAAATATCCTAAATCAATAACTTAAGTTGTTAACTTAAGACAGAAAAAAGCAAATAGTTCTCATTCATATTTGGAAGCTAAAAGAAAACTGGTCTCATGGAAGTATAAAGTAAAACTGAGGATACTGGTAGGTGGGAAGGATAGAGAGAAGGCAAGATAGGAAGAAACTTGTTAAAGTACACATAATCACAGCTAGATAAAATGAAAAAGTTCCAATGTTCTATAGCACTGTAGGATGACTACAGTTAATGATAATATATAGTTTCAAATGGTAGAAGAAGGATGTGGAATGCACCAACACACACAGAAAAATAACTGTGTGAAGTGGTGGATATGATAATCACCCTGACATAATCACTATATATTATATGTATCTCAACTATGTATTGCATAAATATGCAGAATTATCATGTGCCAAGTTTACAAAACAAAAATAAATAGACACAATTTAAACAGAAGTAAGGAAAAAATAAAGAGCAAGGTCAGTGAAATACAAAAGAAACACAAAGGAGAAAAATCAATACAATCACAAGTTGATTCATTTGCTAGACTGACAAAAATTGAAAGAAGGTACAGATTGCCAAAATGTGGAATGAAAGAGAACCTCTCTACCAACCAAACAGGATTATAAAAAAAATATTCTCAACAACTTCATGTTAGCAGAGTAGATAAAATAGACAAATTCCTAGAAAGACACAAAGTATCAAACTCACTCATCGATGACAAAAATCTGAATAGATCAAAGCAAGCAAATAATGGAATAATTCAAAATCTTATTGCAAAAAAATCTTCAGAACATACTGCTAACTTCTATCAAACATTTAAAGAAGGGATAATACCAATCTTTCACAAAGCCTTCTAGAAAATAAAAGGGAAAGGCAGACTTCCCAAATTATTTTGAAGTCATTATTAAAATACCAAAGAAATACTAAAACATCTCAAGAACAGAGTATTACAGATCAATATACCTCATGAATACAGATTCATGAGTCCTTAACAAAAAAATATTGGCAAACCAAATTCAGTAATATGTAAAAAAGATTTTATTCCATAACCTTTAAAGACTTATCCCAGGAATGCAAATTTGGCTGAACATCTGAAAATCAGTGAATGCAATATACCATCTCAACAGAATGAGGGATAAAAACCACATGATCACTTCAACGAGCAAGTAAAGTATTTCACAAAATTCAGCATCAATTATGATTAGAAATCCTCAACAAACTATGAGTGTTCGGAAATTTCCTCAACATGATAAATAGCACCTTTGGAAAATATACAGCTAACATCATATTTAAAGCTCATGGCTAAATGCTTTCCACCTAATATTAGAAACAGGAAATTATTTTCACTTTCAAAATTCCATTCACCATTTTTCTGGAGGTTCTAGCCACAGCAACCAGAAAATAAAGAAAAGGCATTCAGACTTAAAAGGAAGAATTATAAATGCCTTTATTTGAATAACATGATTCTACTTGCAGAAAATCCTGACAGATCCACAAAAAACTTTCACAACAAACAACTGAGTTCCTCAATGTCATAAGTTGCCAGATCAAAATATGAAAAATAGGGTTTGTTTATTAGCAAGAAAAAATCTAACTACAAGTAATGATTCTGTTCATAATATCATAATGAATAAAATCCTAAAATAACCTAAAAGAAGAGCAAGATTTGTACAATGAAAACCAAAATAATCTTTCTGCACAGAAATTAAAGCAGATCTAAATAAGTGGATATGTATTCTAAATTCATAAATTGAAATACTCAATATTGTTAACATGTTAATCATCCCCAAATTGACTTATAGATTCAACAGAATTGTTACCAATTTCCCAGCATGTTATTTTGCAGCAATTGGCAAGCTGACCCTAATATTTATATGGAAACAAAGATAACTCAATAACCAAAAATAAGTTGGTAGAAAGAAAAAAAAAGTTGGAAAACTTGCACTTCAAGATTTCAAAACTTGCCATAAAGCTGCAATATGGTACTAGCATAAAGACAGGAATTTAGATCAATGGTAGATGAATATTCTAAAATAGACTCCTATATTCATGGTCAATATACTATCAACAAAAGTGCCAAAATAATTCAAGAGGGAAAAGCATAACCTTCCTAAGAAATAGTTCAGGTTAAATTGGATTTCCCCATGCCAAAATAGTGCCTCATACCACACTCAAACGCAAACACAAAATAATGGATAGACTTACATAAAAAAGTGAAATATAGACATTTTTTAGAAGACATAAAAAAATTCTTAATGACCTTGGACTATATTCTTAGATACAATATCAAAGTTAAACACAGAAGTTTAAAAAAATAACTGCAACAAAATGTTTAATTTGCATTTTAAAATACCCGCTTAAGAAAATAGGGGGGAAAATAATAGACTAGGAGAAGATATTTGCAAACATATATCTGATTAAAAAAACTCTTATCAAGATTATAAAGGAATACTTCAAAATAAATAAGATTGTCAAAAACCTCAATTAAATACGTATGTATAATTTGAACAAGCACTTCATGAAAGAAAATATACAGATGTCAATAGAAAGATAGTCAATGCCACTAATCATTAGAGAAATACAAAGTAAAACAATAATCAGATACCACTTCACATATTTTGCAAAAGTGGCAAAAATGTGAAGAAATTGGTGGGAATGTGAAATGTTACACAAGCTTTGGAAAACAGCTGTCCACTTACATAAGAAGGTAAATATTAATTTATCATAAAACTGAGCAATTTCTCCTTAAATATCTACCGTAGCAAATGCTATGACTGAATGTTTGTGTCCCCTCAAAAGTTCATATGTTGAACACTAACCCTCGGTGTGGATTAATCTGAATATGGGCCTCTAAGGAGATAATTAAGGTTAAATGAGGACATAAGGATGGAGTCCTTATGTGATAGAATTAGTGTCTTTCTAAGCAGAGAAATCAGAGGGCTTGAGCACACTCTCTTTTCATGCACACACAAAGCAGAGATCATATGAGTACACATAAAGAGGGTGGCCCTCTGCAACCTAATTGGAGAGTCCTTAACAGACTTTGACCCAGCTGGCAATTTGAGCTTGGACTTCTCAGACTCCAGAACTGTGAGAAAATAAATTTCTGTTAAGATACCCAGTCTGTTGTATTTTATTATGGCAGCCTAAGCAGGCTAAAACACACAAAGAAATACACACACACACACACACACACACACACACGTGTATATATATATGTATATACACACACACTATATATATGTGTATATATATGTATACACACACACCATATATATGTGTATATATATGTATACACACACACACACACACAGACTTTTAAATAAATATTCATTGCAGCACTTTTCCTAACAGAAACTGGAAACAATCTAAGTTTCTTCAATTATTGAATGGAAAAACAAAATGATATATCCCTGTAATAGAACACTATTCATCATCAAAAGAAAAAAATCTTGATACATGCTACAACATGGATAAACATCAAAACTCATTGTAAGTTGTCAGACACAAAAGATTTTGTATTGGTATCAGTACCATGCTGTTTTGGTTACTGTAGCCTTGTAGTATAGTTTGAAGTCAGGTAGCGTGATGCCTCCAGCTTTGTTCTTTTGGGTTAGGATTGTCTTGGCAATGCGGGGTCTTTTTTGGTTCCATACGAACTTTAAAGCAGTTTTTTCCAATTCTGTGAAGAAACTCATTGGTAGCTTAATGGGGATGGCATTGAATCTATAAATTACCTTGGGCAGTATGGCCATTTTCATAATATTAATTCTGCCTATCCATGAGCATGGTATGTCTTCCATTTGTTTGTTTCCTCTTTTATTTCACTGAGTGGTGGTTTATAGTTCTCCTTGAAGAGGTCCTTTACATCCCTTGTAAGTTGGATTCCTACGTATTTTATTCTCTTTGAAGCTATTGTGAATGGGAATTCATTCATGATTTGGCTCTCTGTTTGTCTGTTACTGATGTATAAGAATGTCTGTGATTTTTGCACATTGATTTTGTATTCTGAGACTTTGCTGAAGTTGCTTATCAGCTTAAGGAGATTTTGGGCTGAGACAATGGGGTTTTCTAAATATGCAATCATGTCATCTGCAAACAAGGACAATTTGACTTCTTCTTTTCCTAACTGAATACCCTTGATTTCTTTCTCTTGCCTGATCGCCCTAGCCAGAACTTCCAACACTATGTTGAATAGGAGTGGCATCAGAGTGAACAGGCAACCTACAGAATGGGAGAAAAGTTTTGCAATCTACTCATCTGACAAAGGGCTAATAGCTAGAACCTATAAAGAACTCAATCATATTTACAAGAAAAAACAAACAAACAACCCCATCAAAAAGTGGGCAAAGGATATGAATATACACTTCTCAAAAGAAGACATTCATACAGCCAACAGACACATGAAAAAATGCTCATCATCACTCGCCATCAGAGAAATGCAAATCAAAACCACAGTGATATACCATCTCACACCAGTTAGAATGGCAATCATTAAAAAGTCAGGAAACAACAGGTGCTGGAGAGGATGTGGAGAAATAGGAACACTTTTACACTGTTGGTGGGACTGTAAACTAGTTCAACCACTGTGGAAAACAGTGTGACGATTCCTCAAGGATCTAGAACTAGAAATACCATTTGACCCAGCCATCCCATTACTGGGGAGATACCCAAAGGATTATAAGTCATGCTGCTATAAAGACACATGCATACATATGTTTATTGTGGCACTATTCACAATAGCAAAGACTTGGAATCAACCCAAATTTCAATCCAGTCTTAAACAGACTGGATTAAGAAAATGTGGCACATATACACCATGGAATACCATGCAGCCATAAAAAAGGATGAGTTCGTGTCCTTTGTAGGGACATGGATGCAGCTGGAAACTATCATTCTCAGCAAACTATCGCAAGAACAGAAAACCAAATACTGCATGTTCTCACTCATAGGTAGGAATTGAACAATGAGATCACTTGGACACAGGGTGGGGAACATCACACACTGGGTCCTATTATGGGGAGGGGGTAGGGGGGGAAGGATAGCATTAGGAGATATACCTAATGTAAATGATGAGTTAATGGGGGCAGCACACCAACATGTCACATGTATATATATGTAACAAACCTGCACTTTGTGCACATGTACCCTAGAACTTAAAGTATAATAATAAAAAAAGATTTTGTATTATCTAATTCCATTTAAAGAAATGCCCAGAAGAGGCTAATCTATAGAAACAATTCATAGTTGGCTGAAGGTAGTATTGAACTGTCAATTGATTGGGCTTGAGAGCTTGAGGGGTGATGGGAAAGTTGTACAACTGGATTTTGGCGATGGCCATATGACTCTGTAAATTTACTATTAATAGTTTAATTGTACATTTGAATAATATGAACTAAATGATGTCTCAGTACAGCGTGAAGGAAGAGGAAGTGGAAAAGGAGGGCGAAGGGAAAGGAAAAGAAAATGGTAAACAAAAAAAAAAAAAAAGAAAAAGAAAAAACAACAACAAAAAACCAGAAGTGGAGCATCTGGGTTCTCAGAATTGCATATCCTCACTAGGGTGGGCAGAATGATACTTCTGTTTCATGTAGTGAAATATTTATGGAGACAGGTATGATTATTGTGCTTAGGGTTAAAACTGGAACAATATCACACACATAAAGTGGATCTTAAATAAGGTAGAGGTGCCTTTCTGTCACTCATAGCAGTCCAGCCAGGGCAACTCTTCTCTACAGGAGAATCATGTTCCTCCTGTCTTGTTGCTCAGCCATTCCCTACTGCATTGTCCCCATCTGCCTCGTAAAAACTGGGCCCCAGTAACGTAAATATTCCAGGTCATTGAAAGGGGGTGAGTGTCAGTCTAAGGCAAAGAGCTTGTGTTTAAGTTGGAATGACTTGGAAGTTGTCCACACCTCCATTCACATTCCACTGGCCTTCTGTATATGATCAAGGAAAGGTATGAAATGTAGTCTTATTTGGGGGACCATAAACCCAACTAAAACCCAACTCAAAGGGGAAGGGACTCTTTTGAATAGTTTAACATTGTGGATGAAAACAATTTATTAAAATTGTGGTAACAGATAACAGTGATAATCCACATACATTTTTCAACAGTAAAGAGATTAAGCCTAATTAACAGATGCACTGGCTCTCTTTTCAAGGTCAGAGTTTCTAAATAAAATCAGATCTGCAGATAAACTGCATCTACAGTATATATAATTTCAATTTACAAAATGAATTTTCAAAACAAGGCAGGGTATGAAAATGTAAGTGACTGCAAGTAGTGGTCAGATAATTGAAGGAGGTATTCTCAAAGACACAATAGTTACATGTTAAATGGAAATAAGGTATTAATGTGGTCACAAGGAGAAAGAAAAATTATAGTGATCTAATATTATATATAATATATAATACATATTATTTCCAGTAACTGTTGTGCACTCTGTTTTCCACTGGAAAGCCACATCACTTTTGCCCTTCATCATTCAGGTCTCTGCTCAAAAATCATCTTCTCAAAAAGCTATTTTCCTGACCACTTTATTTTAAATGGCACCCCACCACCGTCATCTTTATGCCTAGTATGCTGCTTCATTTTTTTTCATACTAACTCTTCAATCTGGAATTGTCTTTATTATTTTTTGTTTCTTCAACTAGAATATACATTCCCAGAGAGCAAGATACTGTGTTTTACGCTGGTACCATGAATTCGTAGACTAATATGTGGTACATAGACACTCGATAAATATTTGTTGCATCAATTAATGAAAGCTTAACCACATAGTAAGGTTCTCAACAAGACTGAAATAATGTTAAATAACCTCAAGCAGACTGTTATATATTTGGTACCAAATGTTGGGGATACACTAAGCCTGTGAGGAAAAACAAGTACTTCAAGCTGTGTATGAAGAAGGGAAAGTAAGCATGCCAACGTCAGTACTTCTCGAAATCCTCTAACACTTTATCTTTACTGCTAATGAAAACTTTATAACTTACTGTACTTTGTATTGTGACTGTTTATATCTATATTAGTGTTATTTATATCTTTTATTTGCTAAACAACAAATTTTTGAAGCCAGAAACCACATTGATGCATCTTGGTATTTAGCACTTACAGTGTTTTGCAAATTAAAAGCTCTTAATATATATTTGGGTCAAAGAATAAATCAATGATTAACAAAGTGGCCAATTGTTACAAATTGAAGAGCATGTTTTATTCAGAGTAAACAAGCCTCAATGGCCACTTGTAATAATCATCAGACCAATAAAGATTTACGTTAAAACATTAACTATCTCACTTAATGAAAAAAATAGTAACCATAAACTATGCATGTAAAGGAACCACAATACATGATATCAGTATTCTTTATCTACTTCTGTCTAACTCAGTTAGGAAACAATCCATGTTTTCGTGTAAGAGCACAGCACCATGACACTCTTGAGTTATAGCACAAAATGCCAAATGTGTAGTAAAAATCCTTTGAGAGAATTAGTTAATACACAGGCATAGCATTTTTTATATTATAAAACTTGGGCGCTTATCTCTTTCTTTAATGTGAAAAGCAATTACTCCACTGAAGATGTGGAATAATTATTTTAAAATATCACTTGCTCTTAAAACACAGTGCAGGCATTGTGCCTTTGAAACAGCATCTTTGAACTCAAACCATTTTCATTACTTTTGCTGCATTTTAAAAGAAATAATAAGACTTTGGTATATGAAGGTTGATCTCTTTATTAATGTCTTTATTAGTCTTCAGTTTAACTTGCTGAATCATGATTCTTTCTATGCTGAATTGACTATTGCACCACTAGTTTGGGAAAGAGGTGACCCTGAAGTTGCGAATAGGACACAGATCTTGAGAAATGTTACTGTTTCTGTCCTTGCAGCATGATGTTTACATTCTCAATATCTTCCAACCCCTACCTCCCATTTTTCTATCAATCACAAATATTTATTTTTGAATATACCTAATTCATTTGCTTATACTTTTTCTCCTTTCAGAGAAGAAAGCATGGCTTACTACCTTTCCCTTTTTTTTTTCCTTTCTCCCTCAACTCACCATCCTTTGCTGTAAGTCACCACGTTTTCTACTGAACTTTATATTTTGTTTCCCCTTCACTGAACTTACACATACTGCCTTGTTATCCTATTGTTTGTGCACACATTTTTCATCTTCATTCGTAGTTTAAAGCTTGGGAAGAGGTAGAGTGCTTCTAAGTTACCTCTACATTCTTCGCTAATTCTCCCTCAGCGTCTTGTGCTGAAATGCTGAACAATGTTGAATTAGTGATGGAATCGAGAACTGCGCTGAAATGCTGAACAATGTTGAATTAGTGATGGAATCGAGAACCTTATTATACTGATCACGCCTTGTGAGACCTTTCCTACCCTTCTGCCTGCTGTACTGCCTGGTGTTTGGCCATTTGCTGTTCATTAGCACCTACTTAATGAGTAAGTCTGGGAAATAAAAAGATATAAAATGCAAACAGTCCTTTTGTAACTTGTTACTTTCTCCTTATTATTCTAGGTAATAAGTAACAAAGTTCCCAAGTAAGAAAAAAACCTTGGCTACGAAAAATGTTCACCAGTAACCTGTGGTTCTTCCCTATCCCCAGGGACTTAATAATGAGTATAGTTTACACAATATAACACTCCTACAAAGAACGAAATAAAGGAAAAGTACAGAAAAATTGTTATCATAAAAAAGGAATATTCAAAAATTTGTGAATAACTGATTCATCAACTTAATCAAAGTAGAGGCTTTAAAGAAGACATTTTAAATATATAATGGCAGCATTAACGTTCATAATGTTTATTTCATTTGTTATATTATTTAAAGTAAAAATAGCAATGCTTCCTTGACCCATTTATGCTTAGCATTCCATTGTTGGAACGCTAAGCCTGTGGGAGTTATTTATATCCTTCTGCTCAAGGTCATTACCAAGGTCTGATTGCAAAAATTCAAAAAATCGCAACCAGGTATAAATGAGTAAGTTCAGCCATTCAGCTGTACTGTGTATTGGCAATTTGGAAATAAGCTGTGTTTCTGCTCAGATGTAGTGCCTTTTTGAAGGGGTGTTGCCACTCAGTATCTCCAACATCATGTTGACCTTTGCTGAATCATTAAAGTGTCCATTAACATAAAGATTTTAGCTTGTAATGCACAGAAGCTAGAACTCTTTGTGAGGCACTCTTACTGTGCTTTGTAATGTGATACATAGATTGACTTTACAATACAGTCAAAGATAAAACACTTTCTGATTAGATTAGATAAATGTGAGTTAAATAATGATGTTGGTTAAAATTCCAATAGAAAACAATGGCAACTCAAAATAGGATAATTTAGGTAGGGCTTCTTTTTCAATGGGCTAAATTACACAGGTCTGGGTGGAGTTCAGCCAACAAATGGGGAATAGTACAAAAATCCAGAGCCAGTAGCAGTGAAGTGGTACCAGTTCTAGGTCCAAAGGATAGAGGAGAAGACAGTGAATTTCAAGAGAAGGTGATATAGAGCAGGTTGCATCAAGAAATACATCGATTTTGTTTAAGGTACACAGTCAGCTTAAGCCAACCACACACACAAGACAGAAGATAAATGCCTTACCTTCTTTCTTCTTCCTCTCACTGAAACATTCCCGAGCCTCCCAATCAGCAGACTTAAAGAGAAACCAGTGTGCTAGGCACTATTCTAAAGGTTCCAGGTATAATAAGTTAACCTAACCCAGGTGTGGCTCACTTTCTTCATCTGAAACAAGGCTAATAATAGTAACTACCTTATACCTCATCAGTCAGTATAAAGATCAGGAGAAAACAAGGTATTTTTAACAGTTCATTGGATGTGGTCAATTAAGAATAAATGTCTCTTACTATTGGCTTTATCAAATGAGGCTTTTCTGTAGAAGTGTGCAGAAAAATATAAATGTAAAAGCCACAAAATGAGGTTCCTTTCTTCTGATTCAATAATATATGTCTGTGAATTACTGTGTTAGAAGAACAGGAAAATTGAGTAAATTTATTTTCAAAAACAAATTTTGGTATTTATTTTAGTTTTCCTGGAAAGAAGAACACTTACAGGAAAAGCCCTTATGTTTCCATAATTAAATTCAAAATCAGAATTATAGCAGGTGAATTTAAAATCTAAAAAGGATCCAGTAAAAAAGTCCCCATGCCAAAATGTCAGTGAGATCTGCAGGAATACCAGGTTTTCCTTTGGAATATACACCATGCCCAAGGCGAGTATAAAGAACCAAAGCTGATTTAGGTAAGAAACTCACAAGTAATATAGTTGACAAGCAAGGAATGACTTTGACCATGGAAATAAATATTTGCAAAGCAACAAAATAAAAATTTGAGTGTCCACAAGAACATCTAGTCCCTCAACACAGCAAGCTCATACCTCCAAATTATTTTCCCATATTAAATAGCTTGGAATACTATTCCCTTCATATTTTCATGTCTGTCTACTACTCAACCTGAAATCTTAGCTAAAGGTTTTTTGTTCATTTGTTTTTAGCATCCATCATCCACATCTTATAAAAAATGAGCCCTTGATTTTAAATCATATACAGTCTACCTGTTATTTTAGTATCATTATTTTATATCACTTGTTTCCACTACAAATATTATCAACTTTTCTAGATCTCTTTGTATATTGCCCCAGTAGACAAAAAACTCCCTGAATACTTGAATTAAATTTGTCTAATTCATCTGTATAAATCCCAATTTAGTGTACAGTCAGTGAATAAAAAGTGTCCTACAAATAAGTGAACAATTACAATTCTCATTTTTGAAAGAATAATAAATTGATCTTGGAAATTCCTAGTTTCCGTCATTTGACCTCCCCTTCCCATATTTAAGCGTTAAGCAGCTTCCAAAGAAAGAAAATGTGCACTGGTGTATTCGTCCATTTTCATACTTCTATAAAGAACTGCCTGAGACCAGATAATGTATAAAGGAAAGAGATTTAATAGACTCACAGTTCAGCATGGCTGGGAAGGCTTCAGGAAACTTACAATCATAGCAGAAGGTGGAGGGGAAGCAAGGCACCTTCTTCACAAAGTAGCAGGAAGGAGAAATGCTGAGCAAAGGAGAAAGACCCCCTTATAACACCATCAGATCTTGTGAGAACTCACGCACTATCAGGAGAACAGTATGGGGGAAGCTGCCCGCGTGATTCAATTACCTCCACTTGGTCTTTTCCTTCACAGGTGGGGAATATGGAGATAACGAAGATTAAAATTCAAAATGAGAGTTGGGTGGAAACACGAAGCCTAAACATATCAACTGGTGACTGTGCTCACATGGATCCCTAGCATGAATTTCAGGTAAGCTGAAGGACAGTGGTTTGACATAAAGTCTGCCCATTTCCATTTTGTCAGACATAATATATAGGACTAAAAAGTTATTTTAAGTTCTGAGATACATGTGTGGGAAATACAGGTTTGTTACATAGGTAAAAGTTTGCCATGGTGGTTTGCTGTACCTGTCAACCTATCACCTAGGTATTAAGCCCCACATGCATTAGTTATTTATCCTGATGCTCTCCCTCCCCATAACGCCCAAAAGGTCCTAGTGTGTGTTGTTCCCCTCCCTGTGTCCAAGTGTTCTCATTGTTCAGCTTCCACTTATAAGTGAGAACAGTTGGTGTTTCGTTCTCTGTTCCTCTGTTAGTTTGCTGAGGAAAATGGCTTCCAGCTTCATCCATGTCCCTGCAAATGACAGAATCTCATTCCTTTTTATGGCTGCATAATATTCCATCATGTATCTATACCACATTTTCTTTTTCCAGTTTATCATTGATGGGCATTTGGATTGATTCTATGTCTTTGCTACTGCGAATACTGCTGCAATGAACAAATGCATGCAAGTATTCTTATAATACAATGATTTATATTCCTTTGGGTATATATCCAGTAATGAGATTGCTGGGTTAAATGATATTTCTGGTTTTAGGTCTTTGAGGAATTGCCACACTATCTTCCACAATTGTTAAACTGATTTGCATTCCCACCAACAGTGTAAAAGTATCCCTCTTCCTCCAGTCACACCAGCATCTGCTGTTTCTTAATATTTTAATAATCTCCATTCTGACTGGCGTGAGATAGTATCTCATTGTTGTTTTGATTTGCATTTCTCTAATGATCAGTGATGTTGAGCTTTTTTTCATGTTTCTTGGCCACATAAATGTCTTTTTTTTTTTTTTTTTTTTTTTTGAGAAGTGTCTGCTCATGCCATTTGTCCACTTTTTAATGTAGTTGTTTTTCTTTTCTAAATGTGTTTAAGTTCCTTGTAGATTCTGGATATTAGACCTTTCTCAGGTGGATAGATTGCGATCATTTTCTCCCATTCTTTAGGTTGTTTATTCTTTCTGATAATAGTTTATTTTGCGTGCAGAAGCTCTTTAAATTATACTTATTTGTCAAATTTTGCTTTCGTTGCAATTGCTTCGGGCATTTTCGTCATGAAATCTTTTCCCCTTTCTATGTCCTGAATGGTATTGCCTAGATTTTCTTCTAGGGTTTGTATCACTTGGGGTTATACATTTAAATCCTTAATCCATCTTGAGTTAATTTTTGTATAAGGTGTAAGAAAGGGGTCCAGTTTCAGTTTTCTATGTATGGCTGGCCAGTTTTCCTAGCACTATTTATTAAATAGGGAATCCTTTCCCCATTGCTTGTTTGTGTCAGGGTTGTTTAAGATCAAATGGTTGTAGATGTGCAGTCTTATTTCTGAGATCTCTATTCTGTTCCATTGGTCTATGTATGTGTTTTGTATCAGTATCATGCTGTTTTGGTTACTGTAGCCTGAAGTATAGTTTGAAGTCAGGTAGTGTGATGGCTCAACTTTGTTCTTTTTGCTTAGGATTGAATTGGCTGTTCAGACTCTTTTTTTTTTTTTTTTTTTTTTTTTTGGTTCTATATGAATTTTAAAGTAGTTTTTCTAATTCTGTGAAGAATGTCATTGGTAGTTTAATGGGAATAGCATTGAATCTGTACATTGCTTTGAGCAGTATGGCCATTTTCATAATATTGATCATTCCTATCCGTTTGCATGGAATGTTTTTCCATTTATTTGTGTCCTCTCTGATTTCCTTGATCAGTGGTTTGTAGTTCTCCTTGAAGAGGTCCTTCACTTCTCTTGCTAGCTGTATTCCTAGGTATTTTATTCATTTTGTAGCAATTGTGAATTGGAGTTCATTTATTATTTGACTGTTTGTCTATTGTTTGTGTATAGAAATGCTTGTTATATTTGCACATTGATTTTGTATCTTGAGACATTGTTGAAGTTGCTTATTAGCTTAAGAAGCTTTTGAACTGAGATGATGAGGGTTTTCTAGTTAGAAGATCATGTCATCTGCAAACAGAGACAGTGACTTCCTCTCTTCCTATTTGAATACGCTTTATTTCTTTCTCTTGCCTGACTACCCTGGCCAGAACTTCCAACATTATGTTGAATAGGCATCGTGAGACAGGGCACCCTTGTTTCATGCGAGTTTTCAAGTTGAATGCTTCCAGGTTTTGCCAATCCAGTATGATATCGGCTGTGGGTTTGTCATAAACAGCTCTTAATATTTTGAGGTATGTTCCACCAATATCTAGTTTATTGAGAGTTTTTAACATGAAGGGATGTTCAATTTTATCAAATTCCTTTTCAGCATCTATTGAGATAATCATGTGGTTTTTGTCTTTAGTTCTGTTTATGTAATGAATTATGTTTATTGATTTGTGTATGTTAAAACAGCTTTGCATCCCAGGGATGACACCTACTTATACATTGTAGATAAGCTTTCTGATGTGTTGCTGAATCTGGTTTCCCAGTATTTTATTGAGGCTTTTTACATTTATGTTTATCAGGGATACTGGCCTGAAGCTTTTTCTTTTCTTTTTTTTTTTTTTAATCTCTGGCATATTTTGGTATCACGATGATGCTGGCCTCATAAAATGAGTTAGGGTGAAGTTCCTCCTTTTCAAGTGTTTGGAATAGTTTCAGAAGAAATGGTATCAGCTCCTCTTTGTACCTCTGGTAGAATTCAGCTGTAAATCTATCTGGCCCTGGGCTTTTTTTCGTTGGTAGGCTATTTATGACTGCCTCAATTTCAGAACTTGTTATTGGGCTGTTCAAAAATTCAACTTCTTCCTGGTTCAGTCTTACAAGGGTGTCTGTGTCCAGGAATTTATCCATTTCTTCCACATTTTCTAGTTTATTTGCAAAGAGGTGTTTATAGTATTCTCTGATGGTCATTTCTGTGGGGTCAGTGGTAGTATTTTTTTTATGATTTTTTCTTTGTGTCTTTTTGATTCTTCTCTTTTCTTTATTATTCCAGCTAGTGGTCTACATTTTTAACTAAATAATAATAAATCCTGGATTTATTTTTGAAATGTTTTTCATGTCTCTGTCTCCAGTTCCTCTCTGATCTTGGTTATTTCTTGTTTTATGTTAGCTTTGGGGTTTGTTTGCTCTTGGTTTTCTGTTTCTCTTAGTTGTGATGTTCGGATGTCAATTTGACACCTTTCTAGCTGTTTGATGTGGGCCTTTAGTGTTATAAATCTCCCTCTTGACACTGCTTTAGCTGTGTCCCAGAGAATCCGGTATGTTGTCTCTTTGTTCTCACTAGTTTCAAAGAACTTCTCGATTTCTGCCTTGATTTCATTATTTATCCAAAAGTCATTCAGGAGCAGGTTGTTCAATTTCCATTTAGTTATATGGTTTTGAGTGAATTTCTTAATCTTGAGTTTGAATATGATTTCACTGCGGTCTGAGATATTGTTTGTTATGATTTCAGCTATTTTGCATTTGCTAAGGAGTATGTTACTTCTAATTATGTGATTGATTTTCAGGTAAGTGCCATGCTGTGCTAAGAATGTATATTCTGTTATCTGTGGGTGGAGAGTTCTATTGATATCTGTGAGGTCCACTTGATCTGTGGCAGATCGTGTCTAGACTGCCTCTTTAGGCTGGACCCTGACTGATTCCTCCTCACTGGATGGGGCCTACCTGCAGGAATTTCAGCAACTTCAGGCAGGTATGTAGGGACAGAGTTCTGATCTCACTGGGGTTGAGCCCTTTGCAGGAGGGATGACTGCAGTCTCCATGGATCAATAGACTTAGTCTTTCTTCCTTGTGGCTCTGAGGAATCTAGGCAGTCCAGATGTATGGGAGTCCCCCATCACAGTGCAGTTCCTCTACCAAGGGGCAGTCAGAGTGCTTTGTTAAGAGGTCCTGGATCTTATGCCTCCTGACTGGGTGAGACTCTCCAACAGGGGTCACCAGATACCTTTTACAGGAGCCTTCCTGCTAGCATCAGGTTAGTTTCCCTCTGGGATGGACATCCGGGAGGAAAGAGCAGGCAGCCATCTTTGCTGTTCTGCAGCCTCCACTGATGACACCTCCAGGTGTGGGAGGGACCCAGGTGAATAGGGTCTGAAGTAGATCCCCAGCAAACCACAGCAGCCCTACAGAAGAGGGGCCTGACTTTAAAAGAAAAATCAACAACAGAAAGCAGCAACAACAACAGCATCAACAAAAATGTCCCCACAGTCAGTCATCAGTTCAGTCTTTTTACATATTCCCATAGTTCTTGGAGCTAATACAGAGATAAAACTTTGAACTGTGCAACACAATTCTAAACACTGAAGCTTATTGAACAAATAAATATAACAGAATAAAAGCAGGATTTGTGAGCATGTAGAATGAGGCTAATATGACAACTTCTTGTGCTTTGACCTGTAAGAATGTGACCTTTTCTCTTTTGTGTATTTATTTTTAATCCTCTAGTTATCTTCTCTCACCTGAGCCCTCTATACCTTGCTCAGTTTTAATAATATGAATGAGTACATGAGACCACTTTGGAACTTTCTGTTTGTGTAAGTATACATTCAAAAATACAAAAATATTTCTTAGCATTCAAAGCTAATACTATTCAAGAATATTCTCTATACTAAGATTGTTTCTGACTTTGATTTGTGAACTGCTTCCTCACCTACACCCTCCCCTAAAATACATTCTGAGAAAAATATGTGTGTGTGTGTGTGTGTGTGTGTGTATGTATGTATATATATAAATGAAGTCTTGTCCCATCGTCCAGGCTGGAGTTCAGTGGCACCATCTCAGCTCGCTGCAACCTCCACCTCCCAGGTTCAAGCAACTCTCCTGATTGAGTCTCCTGAGTCGCTGAAACTACAGGCATAGGGCAACAGGCCCGGCTAATTTTAGATAGAGACGGGGTTTCACCGTGTTGGCTAGGATGGTCTTGATCTCTTGATGTCGTGATCTGTCCGCTTTGGCCTCCCAAAGTGCTGGGATTACAGGTGTGAGTCACAGGGCACGGTCTGGAATATATATATTTTTATATATAGTAGACATTTTAATGTATCTTTATGTTTGAAATATAGCTTAAGAAATGGACTTAACCAATCTAACCATCATATCACGTTTGTCTATCAAAGACCAAAAAGTAAATCTGTTTTGAAGTGAGGCATAAATTCTTAAGAAAATAACGTGATTATCATGTGTTTTTGAAGAATAGTACAAGAAGTTCAAAAAAACAAATGACCAAGTTTTTAAAGTTAATATTTGCCTATGTATAATTGCAACGAAATGTGCAAAACATAGAAAGATAACCTTTTAAACAATCATGTCAGATATAAAATTACCAGAGATGATGCATCTTTCAAAGCATAAAGCTTTCCTCGAATTAATTTCTATATTCGACCTTCACATATATCACTCTCCTACAACATTGGGTTGCTCCACAGCTGAATTCCATTTAGCTATGACTCAGTGCCTTATTTACTTCACTGATTGTATTAAGCCTACACAAATCATCAGAAAGCTTTAATTTGGCCTCCACAGGCTTTCTCTGCTTCCCAGAAATGGTAACAAGGTATTTTAAATCCTCCCAACCCTAAGTACACATGTTGCAACATCACTACTATTTGCCAAATAAATTACACTACATGTATAATTCTCATCTTCCTGTGCTGACTAGCAGAACCAGCCCAAGGAAAGAGAGAGAGAGAGAGAGAGAGAGAGAGGGAGAGAGAGAGAGAGAGAAGCAAAAGCATTTAATTCTATGTTTTTAAAACCACAGCATTCAAAATCTTGATAAGGAAAGTCCCATATGGGCAAAAATATGTCGCTGACTAGGCAGGTAATAAGGTTAGACTCAGAGGTATCCATGGGAACCACTAATAAAACTACTAGAATATGTTCGGGAAGGAAATACTGGAAAGGGGTGAAAACTTACTGAGGGACACATGCAATGGTACTAAATCATCACATACAACACTGTCATTAAAATTGTAATTAGATTAGTGGAAGAACCTATCTACCATAATTATAATCCCATATAATCATTACACAATAATCACATAATCATATTAATGCCATGGAGTATATATTTATCCTCATTGTACTGTGAAGAAACTGAGGCTCAGAAATAGTAGGTGTGAGGGCACACAGATAATAAGATGTAGAGCGGAATTCATACATAAAGGCAGGTATCTAATTCCATGGCTCATGAACTTAATATCTATGTTTTTCCCTGCAAGGTAAATGATGCCAATCTTAAGATTTACATACCAAACTAAATGTAGACATTTTGAGTGTCTGCAGTATAATATGGAGAATCAAGGATTAAAAAGGGGCTACATAAACTGTTTTAAAATAGCACTATAATGGGAGAGCATAAAGAAGAGAGGTACACATAGGTCAGGACCTAACACAAGGTTACAGAATAAAGGCCAAATTAACCAGGACAGCCAATGGAGAGCACAACAGTGTGCAGAGTAGTTGGCACAAGGCTAAATGTTCACAGTCACCCAAAAGGTACTGGCTGATTCATTTTCTTTTTTTTCCCCCAAATATGCAATTTCCTATTGCACGTTGGCTTATTGCGTGTTCCTTTTAAAAGAGAGCTTTTCTGTAATAATTCTTTTGAAAATTACAAGATAACAAAGTATTGCATGAGTCCCAAAAGACTTCATAATATGATTCCCATAAACCTCATTACACTTGTCATGGACAACAAAAAATAGGTGTTAAATGTGAAAGTAATTGTCAGCTTGCTATTTCTTGTTAAATTAACCAAGTAAACTCGATTATATAAAAGTTGGGTGTAGAAAATTGTGATAACAGATTGAAAATTCCAAATATACTGAAGTCATCATTGGTTTGTCAACATGAACTTAAACTACTTTATGACTACATACTGATCTCTCGTTATAACTGTAGAGTGTAGGTAAATGTGGTTTTTAATCAAATAAACCAGACATTCAGAGTTACTTTAAGATATATAGTGATTCCTCTAATGAGTTAGTATCATAAAAGACTGATTAAAAGTGAATTATGTTACCATATCCATACACCATACATACAGTCATAGAAGAATACAAGAAAGTGATGTGCTATTATTAGGAGAAAAGAATTGGTAGCAGAAAGAACACAGACAACAAAAGAACAAATCTTTACTTCCTTTAAACACAGCTTTCATAGAATGCTGCTAAAGGCTCTTCCAAATAAAACAAAATCCAGAGCAGCACAAATTGCTAAAATATATATTTTATGAGGTAACTCACACAACAGATCACAACTGTAGATAGTGAGGTAAAAGTCCTCGAAGCACAAAGGCTATAAAATTGTGATGTAGAGATCTGTAAATATCTGAATTTCAATCTATTCACTGTAGTAGAGATCTGTTACTTCAAGAGTATGATATCGAATGAGATAAGGGAAAGACTCACACATACAGCAGTAAAACAACAAATAACAGGAAAAAAGATTAGACTATGCAGTTTGTATCTTCATTAATGTTTTGTTTAAAAGTAAAGTAATAAACTTTTTTAAGAAAAGAAAATACCTCACTGTCCTGAAAAGTATATTTTAAAAATTAGACTATTTTGTTCCTTTCTATTAACACAATTAAACCCCAAGTTAAATGCAGAGGGGAACGGCATGCTTTTTCACGGTTAAAAATCCACAGCTTTCCTCAAATACATTTTTATTCCTGGAGTTACATGCTGTGTCCTTTTTTTTTTTTTTTTTTTTTGTTATCTTACATTGTAGCTGGCTCAATCTTGGAAGTACTAAGCATTTAATAAGTACTTGAATAAATTAATTTGACTGAGTAGTCTCAAAATTAGGAGATATATATATATATATATATATATATATATATATTTTAATTGCTCTTAATGGTAAATTCTGTAATGGAAAAGGTTTGTGTGAGCTTTTTTTTTTTTTTTTTTTTTAATGCATGTTGGTGTTGTCTCTAACAAGCATAGAATTATTTATACTTTAATATTACATTGATGATGGACACTAAAGAGCACACATTAGATAGATTCTAATTCCAGACCTTGTGGACCAGTCTTTAGAATGTGACAGGCAAAGAGAAAAAGTAATACAGGTTTTGGCAGGAGATTGCTGGAGAAAGGACCAAGCTAAGTATCTTCACTGATAGAGGAAAACACGTGGTTTAGTCACTGAATAGACATCCAGTATCCCTCCTGATGTGCAGATGTTTGGAGATGGCCGTTCCACAGCATGATTTGTTCCTTCTACCAATTCACACATGTAGATGCTCCAGAGTTAACCAGAGCACTGGGATGGACACTGGGACTCAAAGCACAATCTTGACTTTGATGTGGGAAGGAAAGTAGGAATGAAAACAATGAATAAATGAACAAATGAATGAATGAAAATGAATAAATAGAATCAGACCTACATGATTTCCTAGTTTTGTTTCTCAGCTCCCACAGACAACAATTCTCAAGTTTAGTTTATTGTCAGACAATTCAGAAAATAACCTGGAATTGAAGTTATCAAAATTGGTCCAGGAAACACAGGCTTTTGGGGAACACAAACTGTAGTATTATACTAGGAAGGTTGCAGAATCCAGTGTAAAAAGTTTGAAATTAGCAGATTTTTCTCACAGTAAAATGTCATATTAAAGCAGCAGGCATATAAATGAAATATAAGTGAGACTTATCCCTGAGAAAAAGTGTCAAATATCGCAACCACATAAATCATTCTATTTACATCTTCTTTGGACTAGACTATTTAGATTTAATCAATGACACCTGAAATATTCACCATGGCTGGTAATGTGTTTTGGAGATGTTCTTTTTCATAATTATATTTCCTTACACTTTTTCTGATTGTGCTAATTTCCTATCATCAATTTACACACATGAAATAAATATTTATGTATTTTTTTTTTTTAAATTTATTTATTATTATTATACTTTAAGTTGTAGGGTACATGTGCATAACGTGCAGGTTTGTTACATATGTATACTTGTGCCATGTTGGTCTACTGCACCCATCAACTCATCATTTACATCAGGTATAA